>NC_081250.1:123652435-123717435 GCF_030490865.1 Poecile atricapillus | reverse complement strand
TAATTATCAGATTTAACAAAGAGGCCATTTAATGTTTGTCACTGTGTCATTAGTCCTATTTAATGGTAGGGGAGCACTAAGGAGTTAAAACGCATTGTGAGCACGAATTAGATAGTACAGTCAAACAAGTCAAAACAGCTATAATTAAAAAGTGGGTAATTGCCAGAGTTAGTGCACAATAACACTGAAGATTACTTGCCCCTATGCTTCCAATGGGAAGCAACAGGCAATTGTGTATGGAGCCTACTGAAAATATACGAAATGATAAACAGTGTAGATGGAAAACACATGAATGATGCAGTTAATGTGAACTGTTGCCCTAGATTCGTCATGGTTATTTGGGCTTGCCACTTACTGAGGATTTTTCCAATTTTGTTTTATTCTTAACCTCTTCAACGCTTGCACATGTTGATGTCTTCAGCCTAATCATAATGATGATGCCTACAAATGGCAAGATCTATTCCATTTTCCAGATATTCTTTGGAATTTAGTTGAAATATACATAATTCAGTGAAATATTCTGACAGATTGCTTTAGAACAGAGTGATCCACTTGTTTTATTGGAAGGTAAATGTGGAATGAGGATTTTTAAAACTAAATGAAAAATCTGATGAAACTAATGCTCAATTTAAAGACATGAGAGATACAGAGTAGAAATGCACCAATAATGAACAAACATTCTAATCCTGCTAGCTCTTTAAAGTGACTATCAAAGAGGAGAGACTTCTCTTTCACTTGGAGGAAATGGAGGCCCAAAAATATAAAAATGAAACTGCTACCAATGGGCCAAAAACAAACAGAGAACAGAATTTATTGCAGTAACGAAAGTCATTGCTGATGAATCAAATTTATCTCTTGATAAGATTTCAAAACCCACTAAGTACATATTACCCAGTGATGTGTGCATTCTTGGAAAAAGCTGCTGTGAATCTTCAAGGCAGCCCAGGCTGAAGTGATGTGCAAAGAACCTATGGTAACGATGATGACATTAAAAGGTTCATAGAACCAGTATCAATAGCTAGAAGCAAGATGAAGCACTAGCTTTCTGCAAGGGATCATAGGCAAAACACAAAGCTAGGAAAAAAGAGAGAGTGAATTTTAAGAACAGCTGAAAACAGCAGGTGAACTCTTCTATCTACAGTCACCTAGAAAATAAGAAGCAGCTTGAAGAATAAAGATGAGCTGGAACTAAAATTCTGTATGAATTAGAATTCCACCGAAAAACTCCTTATTAGGAATTATGCTGAGCAAACACCGCAATAATTTTCAGACCTTGCTCAGCATTTGATACCCATAAGATGGTAAAATTTATCTAGAAAAATGTATCCCACAGGTGAGAGGATTGTGACACATAAACTCAGAACCACATCGTAATTCATAATTAAAATCCACTGGTTTAAGAAAAAAATAATAGAATTTAAAGTTAATATATCCTTTTATACAGAAATGAAGCTATCTTATTTTGCAAAATCTAATAATATTCACAAGTAATCACCTGGTTTAAGCACTATATAAAGAAGATAAAATGAACTGTAGTTTGAATCGTTCCATCTTTTGTGAATTAGCATTATTTTCATGTGTTCCATGTCAAACCTTTTGTAAAAGCAAATACGGCATTTAAAAAAGCATAGTATTTTGCAAAATTTAGCTGGGTTTTCTGTATTTTGAAATCGATAAAAAATACTGGACGGTCAAACATGAAAATGAAATCCCTTATAAACCTGTTTTAACCAGTGAACCCAAGCAATGTTATTTCTCTGTTTAGCATGAGGAAAGCAAATCACAAAGGAGAATTTTAAGTATGATGTTAGTGAATTACAAAGGAGAAACTTAAGTATGGTGTTTACAATTTGGTTTCAACAGTTCTCTGAGTAAACACATTTTGTCAAATTGAGGATCTCACTAATGTTAACATTGTCCCTTAAACAAACATGTAGGACAGAATGGATGGGCTTTGCTAAAGGAAAACCAGTTATCAACCCTGTAAGCATCAGTAAAAGCAAGTAAATACTTCAATATAAGGGATCCCAGTGAGGCTTCTTCTGAAGTGCATTTTTGGGTTTGGGTCCTAGAGAGAAGAAATTATACACTTGCTGAGGAATTCACAAGAAGTAGACTTGAACTGTAAGATAGTGAGTCGTCAGGAAGCTTCAGCAAATCCTTCATGCAAAGAATGATGGAGGGCAATTGTCCTGCCCACTGAAAATATACACGCTATAAGAACTGTAGCCAAGGAAAAGCTTGCTTGGAAGCTTGCTTCCAAAAAGATACTTAAACGATTCTTAGCATCAAATATGAATGTGAGCTATCAGACAGAGGGTAGAGAAGAAAATAGAAATGGGTTAATTAGGTGCAGAAAATACTACTGTTGAGCATATACTGGAGCACTTCTAAGTATATCACTGTTTTTCTATGATGAATGATTAAAATAATCTCTCTTATTTTTTTTCTTTCCACTCACTATCACTGCTCCATTATGTATCATTAGGGAATGGAGATTTATGTATGCAAGTATTTTCCAGGCAACAAAAGGGGGATGTAGGGGCTGTTTAGCATATGGCAGAAGAGGAAGTTAACAACAAGATTCTAGTAGCTGGTTTACACAGTGGGCTTTGCCCACAATGGGCTAATTAACCTTAAGAAAATGAAAGATGAAAGAGGGTAAAAATCCATCTCAACTGGCAGTGCATTGTGCATATCAAAGAAAAGATATTTGGTGGAAATTAGAAAATCTGAAAATGGAATTGTTATGGAGCACTTGGACTGTAATAATGCCTTTTGTATTATTAAAATTTACAGACTTTGAGGCTACACTGATACCAGTGATTTAAAGAGTATCAGGCAACATTTCCCAGAAACTGAGAGTAAACCTGTAAATTTAAACAGAAAGAATGGTTACGGTCACTGTTTTGGCCTAGGCCAACTAGCCTCCTCCTAAACAACTCCTGAGCACAGCTGAGAGGTTGGGTCCATGGGTCCATGACCATTCCCCAGACACAGTTTTCATGGGAACTTCCTGGTATTGAACTAAAAGAATATATATCCAAGTAAATTTCTTTAGGCAATATAGACAAAGCCTAGTTTTCTGAAGCCCTTTTTACCTGAAGGTCAACCTAGCCAAAGCTTTTTCGCGAAGTTATAAAGACAAACCATATCTATAATTTTAATGAACAACAACCAGCCATTTTAGGACCAGGACACTGTATGCCATTAAGAAGGAAATACAGCAACTTTATATTTCCTTTATATGCAATCTCTGTGCCAATAACTGTTTGACAAAAGCCAGAGGGCACTCAGCCAGAGACTCCATTGTGGAAGGAAAGCCTCTCTGATCCAATGAAGAGAAAAACAAGATGCTTTGACCACCACTTAGGGAAACAATAACATGATCATCATCAATCAAAGTAGACCTGGGTAGTAGAGAAGACATTGCTACAGTATGTCTAATAAAACTGGTGATTAAGCCTTTATTTTACTTGCCAAAGTGTGTTGCTTCCTAAAGCAGAGTTTAGAGATCAACAGCAAGTGGGACTACTGAATAAAATGAGGTGAGGGGTGTTCACTAGCTTCCTAACTCTTCTGTGTACATATTTGATATGAATATGCAAAATTAGAAGATGACTGTGAAAGCTTCAGTCTGCAAGGTTGCAGTCACAATGAACCTAGACTGCAAAACTGGAGCCTGGTTCAAGAAATACACTGGGTTCATTCTTCGAGGACTAAAAAATCCTGCTGCAGAAAACTTGGTTCCTAGGCATCAGTGAAACTTATTACAAGATGGAGTGCTTTCCAATGTGAGCAAAACCCAGAGTAACATGAGAGTCAAAACTGTCAGTAAAATGAGTTAGCTGTTCTGTTAAAAGTGCAAGCCCAAATGAAGTGGTACACGTCTGCAATGACTTTATATACTGGAATTTGGATTACAATTGAAACTACCTTTACAAATCACCTTCAGAAAGCCATTTTTTATTTTAGCAGGCAGTTATTCAGAAATATAATAGAGGGTCCTGGGCAGCATTTATATTAAATATTTATTCTGGATCAAACAACAGGTTGGAGTGGTCTAAGAGATGAACCAATTTGCATACAAAAATTTACATACAAAATTCTAATCCATGCTTTGACTAAAGGAGTATCATTCAAAATAAACAAATAAGTATAAAAATTATGTATTTCTATTGCTTTTGTTAGAAAAACTTAGTATTGGCTAAAAACATTTCTCTATTTTTCTCTCTGTTGCTTTTTTTTGATTGTTTTTTTTGTTGGGAGAAGTCAGATATATCATCCAGGCTACAGCATCAGTGGAGAAATGCACTGAGTATACCCCACAGGAGCATTTTTAGCAATTCACACCAGTCTAACAAGCATGATATGACTGCATAACACGCTTTGTCTTAGAAGGGGATGGTTACTGTGCAAGATGATCAAATTAATAAAATGAGAAAATCATCCCCTTATAGACTTACTGTTTGAACTTTGTGGAAATCCAGGTAAGGAGGATGGACCATTCATTCCAGGCAGAAGAACAGGAGGAAGGCCAGGGAGTCCTGGATAAGCTGCTGGCAAACTGATACCATGAAGAGAACTGCTGTCCATCATGCCTGGCTGCTGTACTGTTAATCCTAGCACATCAGTAGCCTTCTTTATGCGATCCAATTCTTGCTGTGCCATCAGCTGTCTAACCGTTGTAGGAGCTAAATAATCTTTCTCCCGGTCTAGCTGACTTCCCACAGTTTCTCTCACTTTTGTAATATGTTGTTTGGAAAAGATATGATCTCTTATGGACAAACGTGCAGAATATTTCACACCACATAGAGAACATTCTGGCTTTGTCCCATCAGGTCCGGTCTGATTTATCATGAATGGCTTCCCTATGTTAATTTTGAATTTCTTTTCTTTAGCCCGGGCATTCTGAAACCAGACCTGAACCACACGTTTGGGCAAACCAATCTCATTCCCTAGCATTTCACATTCCTGCATGGTTGGAGTCCGGTAGTCACTAAAGCAAACCTTGAGAACTTTAAGCTGAAGGTTACTCATTTGTGTTCGGAAACGTTTGTGGCCTGGCCGATCACTGTTTTTGGATTTAAAGGGATTGCTAGCTCCAAATGGGTTAGGTGAACTTGGATCAGCTATGCTTGAAGTCTCACTGCGATCGGCATTATCATCAGGGTCATCAGTAATGTAGTAACTTTGGTCGTGGTCGCCATCTTTTTCACTGAAGTGTATTGAAGGGCTTGTTAGGGAAAATAGAAATTTATCATCGGTATTCTCATTTGTAGGTGTAGTTGCTGCTTTGGGTAGTGTATCATTGACAAGAGGTTTTGGTTCTTTGGGGGGTGATGCAGGTTTTGCATCCCCTGAACTGCCAGCTGTGCTTTCCATTTCATTGTTCCCCTCATCCCCTGTTGTGGCATCACTAATTGCTGTATTAATTGATGAAGTCTCATCAAAGTCAGTCTTGTTTTGATCATATCCAGAGTCAGCAGGAGGGGCATTCAAATTTTCTATATCCTCACTAGACTCTGCTTTAAAAGAAGAAGGACTTAAAAGGTTCTTCGGTGACATTTCTGCAGTTTTGCTAACAGGGGTTGATACAGTGGACGCTAATTCATTTTCGCTTGATAATTCAGTTTTTGCTAATGACAGTGATGGGTAATCAAAAAATATGTACTTTTGTGGACTTTCTCCTCCATCTTCATTTGATATCAAAGGACTTGGAGGCAAACTATAGCCGGCCTGTTTTCCTTCATTCCAATGTCGGGAGCGGATGTGACTTTCTAAAGCAGATTTTGCTTTAAACAGAGCTCGACAAAAAGGACATCTTTTATGGGACTGGGCTGGACCAACTGCACGGAATTGTCCCTTTCTTTCTCGGGCTCTTGTGTTTTGAAACCAGACTTGTACGACTCTCTTTTTCAGTCCCACTTCACGTGCAATATGATCTAGCATCTTTCTGGTGGGATTGGAATCTAGCAGGTACTTTTCGTAGAGTATTTCCAGCTGCTCTGGAGTAATTGTAGTTCTTAAACGTTTATCACGATGTTGATCTTCTCCACTGTTTCCCCCCTCCTTCTCACTACAGTTATTGTCTTCTTTATCATCTAGTTTCCGTTTCAGGGAACCAGAAACTGTAGCAGGGTGTGCTGTATGTGATGAGCCAGTTTGGGGTGGCATCTGAGCAAGAGAACTGTTAAGTAACTGTCCAGTCATCAAAGGATTATTTGGGTCAAATATCATGTAGGGCATATCCATCGGTCTTTCTAAAAACTGTGAGTGAAGAAATTGGTTTTGGGCTGCTAGGAAATGCATGTGCTGGTGCTCTTGCCAAAGTTCTAGAGTTGGAAAGGCAACTGTACACTGATCACACTGATACTGTAATAACTGAGGAGGTAGACTATTCTGTAGAGAAGTCATTGAAATTGGCAAAGGACTGGAAGGAACAGGTGTGTTTTGTGATGCAGAAGGAGGTCTCCCTACAATCTGGGATTGCTTTTGTTGTGGTGGTTGAGAAGCTGAGGGTTGAGGCTCAGAAGATGTTACTGGAGTAGACTGTACTGGTTTGGTGCTTTGGGAAGTTGTATCTGTTTGCTTAGAGGTGGTTTCATTTTGTTTTGGTTTTTCTGTGGGCTCTGGCTTAGGAGAAGCTTTCTCAGGTTCTGGTTTGGGTGATGGAATCAAAGGAGTACTAGAACCAGAGCCAGAGCTTGCTGCTGTGACTGTCAGGCTTTTTGACGAGTCATTTTGGCCAGAAACTGTACAGTTCTTATACACTGTTTGATCAGAGGCATCCATAGAGTCTTCAGTTTGGCTTTCATCTTGAGCATCATCATCTTCGTCTTTATAACACTGCTTTTTCTGGTGTGTAATTAAATCAAAGATCCTGGGGAAAACCACACTGCACTTTTTGCACTGATACTGCATGTTACTGGTTCGGATGTAACGCTCATTCGTCAGTTCCCTTTTCTCATTGTCTTTAGTTTCAGCTTGATTCTCGTAACTTTTGCGAGCTTTTTGTCGTGCATTTTGGAACCATACGACAATAACTCGAGTAGGTAGGTTAAGGACAGTTGAAAGCTGTTCGATTTCATCATCTTTTGGATAAGCATTTGTGTCAAAGAAGTCTTGGAGGACACGAAGCTGGTAGTCAGTAAATCGAGTCCTGGATGACCTCTTGCTGAAAGACGCATCAGACTTGTAGGGTTCTACAGCTGAAGGCTGAGGATCTATTCTGATATCTTCCAACACTGTTATAGGAGGATTGCTGAAATTATATGGAGAATCCTTGTTTCTCTGTCGCTCTTTAAACAGCGTATTTCGAAACCAGTGCTTGATAACTTTCTGTGAAAGACCAGATTTCTCAGCCATTTCTTGGATCTGTTCTTCACTTGGAGAATTGTTAATATCAAAATAAGCCCGCAAGATTTTTAACTGGTCATCTGTGATTCTAGTACGTGGACGCTTGAACTGAGAGTGCCGCAGAAAATTGGGATCTAATCCCAGCTGCTGCTGGCAAAGCTGAGTAAGATCGGCAGATAAAGTATCCATTGGTGGCAGCTGGAGGGCAAGCTGAGGAGGCAGTGCAGGATGTTGCACTGGCTGCATCATAATTGGAGGGAAAAGTGGAAGATCAAGTGAAACGGGAAGCTGGACTTGAGGTGGGGCTGATGGTGGTGGTGGTGGAGGAGGTGGAGGTGGTGGTGGAGGAGGTGGAGGTGGAGGTGTAGGTGGTGGAGCCTGCAAAGGTGTGGGAGTTGTGTTTTGAATTTTTCCAGCTCCAGCTGAAGAAGGCTGAGAAGGAGTTGGAGGAGGAGGAGGAGGAGGTGGTGGAGGAGGCGGTGGTGGAGGTGGTGGCGTTTCTGGAGAAGATGGAGAAATTGGATAAAGTTTGTCATACGCCTCCCTGTATTGTCGGGCAAATTTTTCTAATGCTCCATATGGAAAAAAATGTCCATGCACGTGTTCTTGATGACTCTTCAAAATAAGAATGTTGGAAAAAAGCTTACTGCAGGTTCCACACTCCAGTTTGTCTGTGTTTTCACCATCCCCAGTCTTGCTTTTTTTCTGCACTTTTTGTCTGTTCTCATTGTATTGGATAACTAACTCAAACCCAAAGTTCTCCAACAAAGCCTTGGCTGCATTCCCCCTTGCTCCAGAAGCTATTCTGGGTGGTGGGATGGCTGGTTCTGAGGATTTTGGCTTCTTCATATCTTTGTTTTCTTTTAGTCCTTCATTCTCATTAGTAAATTCTTGCTTTGGCTTCTCGTGTTTTTCAGAAACTTCTTCTGACTCCTTATATGATGGCATGTCCTTTATCAGCTGGCAGTCTGTACTTACTAAGGTATTTTGCTCTGCTTTCATCAGCTTACTACTTTGCTGCTGCTGCTTTTGGGACTGAAGTTGGGGTTGGGTGGACTGATACTGTTGTGCCTGTTGCTGCAGTATCTGTAGCTGGGTTTGGCCAACATGGTGCTGAGTTTGTATCTGCTGCTTCAAATCTTCAAGCAGTGATCCCGTCATACCAGCCATTCCAGGCATACCAAATGTGGCAGAACCAGGCAAACCCAGATCTGGGCTTAAGCTAAATTCCGTCCCAGGTATATAGAATGGGAAAAGGAACTGAGGCTGTTGAAATTGGAGCAGTGCTTCTGGTGTCATTGGAAAGTGAGGCAAAAAAGCTGGATTTAGAAACTGCGGTTGAAAGAACGCAGCTTGTTGTTGCAGTTCATGCTGTAGTTGCATTTGAAGTTGTGCTGGTGACTGGGGTGGGTGATGTGTAGGCTGAGCAGAAATTAATTCAGAAGCTTGCTTTTTATTTAATTCTTTGGCATCTAAATGTGTTTCTTTGCTGTTAACTGCTGGTAAGCTCATAGACTCTAGCATTCCTTGGCTGGGGCTATTAACATTCCCTGCTACACTATTTCCGCTACTTATATTACCACTTGGTTCTAGTTTTGCAGCCCTTGCCTTTGTCTGATGAAGCACAGATCTCATATGGATTTCCAATGTAGAACTTTGGCTATATGCAACATTACAAATGCTGCACTTGTAGGGTTTGTTGTCAGTGCTGTTGTTGGTTTCCTGGGGGACAGGGCTCGATGCTTCCTGCAAAACTTTTTTGAGTTTATGCAGATGGGACACTGAGTTATAGTGGACCAAGAGAATATTCTTTTGGGTGAAAGACTCTTTACACACTGTACACTTATATGGGCGAGATGGATCTAGAAATTTTTCCATAGTAAAATTTGGCCCTTTTCTAAAAGGTAAGGTCCGCTTTGGTTCCGAGCCCATATCATCTGGAATAGAGCTACTATCACTTCCTACAGGACTTGCTTTACCTTCCTGGTCCATCTCATAATCTCTTTCTATTTCCTGTTCTAGTGCATGATCGTCTTGTGCCATATTTTCACTTTCTGCCCACAGTTCACCATTGACAGGTAAAGACGCACATAGCTGCTGAAGTTCAGCTTCGCTGAGTTCAGGGTGGCCTGCTTCCAAGTGTTTTTTTAAAGCCTGGAATGTACGGAAGCTACGTTGGCAAAGGCTACACATGGTAGCCGCCCGAATAGCGTGGTACTGGGAATGTATCTGAAGCTTCTGCATAGTCTTAAAAGCCAAGCTACAGTGGTTACAGCGGTACTTATAGACATGGCGGTCAGAAACAGACAGCTGTTGCTTCTTCTGCTGCTCGTTTAGCTGGTCTGTCATAGAGTCAGCGGTCTTTATATCTTTACTGCTGCTCTTATTCCAATCTGGTGTTTCAGTAGATTCCTTAGGTGGCTTCTGTTCCTCAGTCTTAATTTCCATTCCAGTTTTTGATTCATCGATCCCAGGGGTACTTTTCTCATCCACAGGACTTTCACCTAGTTAAAGAAAGTGAAGTGTCTTTTACACAAGTAGAAGAGAAAGCACTCAGTATTCCTTTTAATTTACTTTTTCATCAGATATCAAGAAAGGCACCTAGTATGCCATGTGTCAGCTTAGCAAAATATAACAACCCGTCCTTGTTCCAGAAAATAAAGCAGGCAGGACAAACAGGAGTTTAAAAAATGGAATAAAACCCTACCACAATGATCAGGTTGGCACTGGCATCTGGCTGAGCACTGGCATAGGACTTTTCTTTGCCAGAAGGTAGGAGTTTATTGGCACAATGGGAACAACAAACAAGAAAAGGAAATAAAAGAGTAGGAAAGAGGGAAAGAGTAGACAAATGCGGACAATAGGTAGGACAGATGATTAGAAAGAGGATGATAGTGGTCTGAGAAGAGAGGGAGGAGCATGCTGTGGAAACTAGCAAAATTTCCCAGTGCATAATACAGTAAGTATCCAGGACCAGAAACTTGCTATTGCAAATGAAGACAAAATCACTTACCTAACATTCCCCATTGATGGTGCAAGCGCCACTTGTCTTCTGGGACTGGGTCTTATTTGCTGGTTAAACAAAGAGGATCTTGCCCTCAAAGTGGCTAGGCACTGCTGTTTGATTTTACCTCCACCAAAAGCAAAGAGTCTGGCATACATGTGCATTCTACTAGCTCAGTCAAATTCAGACCCCTTGCTACATTTATATTTTTATCTCTGTGGCTATAATCAAGCCAAAAAAATATTTCCTTTACTAAGTAACAAGTAGTTTTATTTCTAAATTGCCCATACCTATCTTTTACATGTCTGGCTTTTTCTTGCATACCTGGATATTTCCCAGATCCCTCAGCTGTAATGGTTGCAGGTGTATCACGTTCAGATTTCTCTGAAGCAGCCGCTGGCAATAGCATACTATTGGGCATCATGACATCTGGTACAGGAACCTTTGAAAACCAAGAATATGGTATTATTGCAGAAAAACTCCCACTATTTAATACTATACAAGACTATGAAATCAGAATTCAAAAAATCCACTGTATCTGGATGACTATCAGAAATCAAGATCCTGATTCAGTCCTTGATTATGGTTTTTTACAGATCATAATCCAGAGCATCATGTGTCCCTTGGTGGAGAATCAACTCAAAATAATCCCCAATAAGGGGTTGCCATAGAACTACATGCACACAATATTTCATTGGTCTCAGTATCATCAGAAAAAAGGTTTTGCTGACTTTGCCAGGGTCATTTGATTTATCAAGGGAATTCTTCTATGATATCCTCCAAATACAGAGATCATATTGAGATATGGTCACAGTCAGTCTTTCACTGAGGGCACTCCTGCTTTTCTTCACCTGTATTTTTTTTACATAAATGATGGACATTCCATGATCTTTGAAAGAAAATTATATTTATTTCAATAGGGAAGTAACAACTTATCTCTATTTAAAATGAGATTTTTTTTTCTTGACTTCAATTTCTTGTGTATCTTCTTCAGATTGCTTTATCTGTTGTGTTTTGCTTTCAAATTATAGACAGAAATTTTTCAAGGATGTACTCAACCTGGAAGTATTCAGTTTAGTTAAGTTGATATGAATATCAACTTGCTCAACATTTCATGTTTTTATTATACTTTGACCTTTAAAACAAATTCGTATCAGAAATATAGGACCGTCCTATCAAGACTAAGCAAGTTTAAATTCAAGCTCCTGCACTGCCAGATTCTGTCTAAAGAACCTTGGGTAAATCAGTCCAGACTGTGCTACAGCCCCTCTTCTCTAACAGAAGGATAGCACTTCTTTCATACAGAGGTAAAAAGAATATCCACAGAAGAGATTTTTGAGTTGTAAATAAATAATGGAGGCTGCATTCATTATGAGGTATGAGTAGAAATATCTTTTGTTCCTCTTAACATTGGATACATAAGAATTACATAGATTATATATATATATACAAGTTGCCTCCTGGAAAAAATATTCTAGACATTTAAAAAAACCAACCTGGATTTAGTACTTTTGTGATTTAAACATGGCATTAATAGCAACCTCTCACAGGACTAATGACTTTGAGTTTACTTAGGATGGAAGGTCTTTAAAAAAAAAAAACAAACTGTGTAGAGAACTTTAAACAGTCAAGAGAAGAAAAATTTGCTGTATATAGTATTTTATATAGTATTTATTTTGTCAGATGGTTCAGAGCATATCTGTGTAAGCAATAATTAAAATTTCAGTTATGAGTTATGAAGATTTTGTTTTACAATCTTTTCTCTGGGAAACATCAGGGCTTTTTCCCCTCTCAGAAACATTGGGACAACTCCCCAGCATCTGATGAAGAAAGATTTAAAACTTGCTTCATTATCAGCATAGAGGGAATCATGACGAACTTGAGAAGAAAGCTAGTGCTGCTCAATATGGGAGGGGAGATATTCCATATTTTTCCATTTTCCTTAAAGGGTCCGTGAAAGTTAAATTTCTACTGCATTTTCCTTCCAGTGGGCCAAAATTACATGGTCTGTCAGAGCTATAATTAGTAGAAAACCGAGGAAAAGAAAGAAGTTCCCTGAGTGTATATCTGCTCATCAGCTGTAAGCAAAAGGAACTCTAGATCTTCAGTCAAGAGGTCTCAATTCTTTCTAATATTTTTGCCACTTTAGTTGGGAATGAGGTGGTAGCTCTACAACCACACCCATATAAATGAAGGAGTCATCTATGAGTACAGAAGTAAATACGTAAGGAGTTAGATCACTGAGATTTCTAAGTACATTTCTGTCTAAGAAGGCAAGACAACCAGAGCCAGCTTGTCTTAGGAGGTCTGTTTTCTAATTTAATTCATGCTGTAATAACAAATACGTATCAGATCTGATTGTGTTTTTACTGACATTGTTTTGAATGGATGTTTGAACTGCTGTTTTACAGTGAATTTCATGTAATGTAATGTACACTAGAGGTACACACAGGAATCCTTCTATGTTTGGGAACTACATTCTCCAGGGAGTTCCTATTACTTTACAAACAGAAGTCACAATACTTCTGAGACCAGGATATTATTAGACCAAATTTTCAGGTATGCACTTAGAGACATGGACTGGCTTAACTTTTCCAAGGTTAATGTCAATGAGGAATCACAGGATTTTTGCATCTGTGAAATCCGCCTTCAGCCACTTTCCCAAGGGACAGCAATCACTGGACGAGCTGAAAAGAGAACCTAAGGGTACTGACCCACTCCCCTCCTCAGGCTACCTGAATGCTGTGTCACAACAAATACATTGCTCACAAGGCCCAAGTATATTTGTGTAGCATGTGTATCAATATTTGGAGCACTTACTGTCATGAGCAGTTTCTCCACACAGTCAGGGGACACACTGTGCAGATGGGTCAAATGAAGCTGGAGATGCATTTTGTTGCTGAGGACGTCTTGGCAGAGGGGGCAGCAGATAACAGGTTGCATTGAATGCTGTGACAGGACATGCATCTGGATACGATTTGGGTCCCTACCATTGTAGTTACAGTAAGGACATTGATAGAACTGAAAAAAAATCAAGTTAAGATGCAGGCTATTAGTCAAAATGCTTTTTATAACTTGCTGATATAGCTATTTTAACAGCATATCATCTCTGTTTCATTCTTGAGTTATTTGAAAAAGAGTTCTAGAATGCAATTAAATTGTTACATTTCCTTTTACCTGCTCATGACAAAATTTATTGTCCTCTGGAGGCTTTGATTTTTTAGCTGCACCATCCTCTTCTTTTGCCAGAAGAAGCTGTTGTGCCCCTACCACAGTGTTCACTTTTGGTTCCTTCTCTGGTGTGACTATTCCTGTTTTGAAAACATAATTTTTGAGAACATGTTTTAAACTTAAAAATACCCTGGTTTACAAAGAGGCTCTGACTTCAAAGGTCTGTATTGTCTTTGAGGGTCTTTTTTTGTTTGCTTGCTTGTTTTTTAAACGTTGAGAAAAAAATAAAGTTGAATAAAAGAAGTCTGGTAAGCACAAAGGTGAAAATACACTTTTATCCTTGATACTCTATAAATACATTTAAAAATGGACTCTTCTCTACTGTTTAGATAACCCTAGGTTGCCTTTAAAGATTAATCAATAATGTTCTTTCCTTAGCAGCTCAGTATGAATTTGTGTATTACATTAAAACAAATCAGCTTTTGCTTAAAAAGCCTGTTTTCCAAAATAATTAATTTGCTGCTGTTTAATTACCCTCTCTCTTTTCTAAACTGTCTGAGCAATATGATTATTGTGCTGTTTTGATAACTCCTGCCTGGTTACTATTCTGAAGCTAAATATAGCGAGGCTTTAAAAGAAATACTGTGGAGAATAGGATTTCAGAGCTAACTTAATATTAATTATATACAAAGATCAGTCATTTGGGATTGCTTTAGATGTTTACACTGTGAATTTTTATAGTCTGGCATTTGTGATCAAAACCAGAATATAATTGTTTTCTATAGATAGTTGTACTATTAAGTATTAAAACTATATTTAATATTATGCCTGAGCTAGCTGTGTAGTGCAGCCTGGTCTTGCACACATCAAAGAAAAGAGTGCAATTCTAATTTCCCAGTCCATCAGAAAATTCTTTCCAGCGTCAATTTGCCAGATAATCTCTCCTGCTAGGCTGGATATTACAAGAGCATTGGGTAGGCATGTCACATACATCTCACGACAAACACAAAACCTCATTTACCAACCATTCCAATCTCATCATAGTGCGGCATCATCTGACCTTTTTTCTGCTGTTTATTATGAGTATTTCTAATTTTAACTTTCAATTTTCACCATCTTCCAGTCAATTTGCAACTAAATTATTTCCAGGGTGAGGACACTATCACTGGACACTGGGTGCAAATACATCTTGAAATGCAATGAAGCTAAACCATTGATTGCTATCAGACCCAACGTAAATATATAGTCCAGGGGTAATCTGATTGTATGCTGTGCATGAAGATTTATCTTGATTTTTTTCAATCCACATAAGGTTCATATAAATGAACAAATTGCACCTCATTGCACAATAACCTAGGATTAATTTAAAAATAAGGTCATGGACATTTTGGCAACAAAGTAAACAAAAGCAAAGAAAACACAAAATCAAGAACTTTTTATTATTATTATTTTCATATAGACTTTGCGCAATATTTGAGCTTACAAAGACAACATTAAAGACAAGCAAAATAAGAGAATGGTTTTCAAGGTAAATACCAAATACTCATAGTAAAATAATAACTAATTGAAAACTGAATCATTCAGGGACATTTTCTGAAGGGCACTTACAGAAAAAAAACAACCATAAAACATATTTTATGACTTTCGCCTTAATGGTGATTTCCCCACACACTGACTTTCATTCTAAGTTGTTAATTATCTCTTTTGGTGCAACTTGGGCCAGTAATTTTTGCATGTTGTAGCTCAAATTAAAGCTTATTCCTTCCGTATCTCCCTATTAATAATGATCAATTCATCATCATTTGTTTATCACCTGAACAAGTCCCTGTTTGGAGCCCCTTGAATTTTTGCACTCTCAGGAACAGGTCTTGGAGGCCTCTTTTAGACTGCTCAGTCACTGCTGGGCCAACAACCCAGGGGACAACCTATGCTCAAGGTAAAATCTAAGTGATGTAATCACATAAGGCACCATTTCATTACTTACTTTGCTTTATGACTACGAATAGAGTACTCCCTGGCCTATCTGTATTTACGTATTGTTTAAGTATCTTAGCTGTGAGAATTATGGGAAGTAAAAGACTGACATACTCTATTAAGAGAGAAAAGTTGTTTCTTGTGTTTTAGAAGGAGAGATTCAAATTATTAACATCTTTCCATTTTCAACTGTCAAAAACGTCTCTACTGTTTTTTACTTTATAATATGTCACTTTCAAAATAGCCTTTTTAAAGAAAAATGGACCAGAATCTCAGTTGATGTAAACAGACATTGTTATACTGGAAGCTGAATTTAAAAAACAAAATGAAAAAATTCCACCTTCTCTTCCTCCCATCACCCTAGACGGTTCTCAACTGGATGTTACAGAAATTACAAACCAAATTCTCCTTCAGAATTTAGTTGTGAAAGTGCATCTAACTGTTTTAGCAGTGATATTTAACTGCTGGTGAAACTTATGTTGAAGTGCACACTGTGTGCGCCTGGGCACACACAAGGTTAATATTACACATCATCTTCCACCACAGGATGGAATAACTTAATTACTTCAAAGGGCCTATAATAATCATGAAACACATAGTTCTTGTTTCTATAAAAACAAGGGGGGGGTTTTGGTTAAATTTCTTTTGCGGTTAATATAATAAACCAGTAGAGTTATAAAACACTGTGCTGGGGTCAATAAATGCATAACAAAGCACAGCTTTTTACAATGTTTACTATGATATTTATATAAACTGTCAAAGTTTACAGAGGCTTTGTTGTTTTGTTGTCCTTTGGCTCTGGATTCATTCAACCTCAAGCACTGTTACTTCTTATATGGCTGAAGTTGCATCTGGCCAATAGTAATGTAACTGAGTCTGGGACTTATGGAGAGCTTTAAAGAAAAGAAAATGTGGTTGATTTTGCCCTCTGGCATCGGGGCGTCACTCGCCCCTGCACATGGAGAAGACCAGAGTCCTCAAGCCAAAGTGAAAATGTCAAAAGCAGATTTAGGCTTTTTAACCAGTGGTCCAGTTACTACCACTTGTCTTGCTGTAACACTCTGCTTTCCGCGTTGAGTTCGCTGTTTTAGGGAGCTTTGGTAGAAAAGCTGTCAACACCTATGGTCATATAGAGAGGGTATCAAAGGAGGAGGGAAAGAGAAGAGAAAACCTTACGGTCTTGAGCATGCTGTGTGCACTCTTTTCATAGCTACACGTTCCAATGCCATGCCATACTTACCAGGCAGTTGTAGGAATAGAATAAATCCAGTTGTTACACATGTTTTAAATGCTCACTTTTTATCCTTGAGACACATTATTTGTAGGCTTTTTGGAGGTTTTTTTTTGCAATTGTGAAACACAACTGAAATTCTTTTCATAATATAAAATACACATCTTATTTTAGATGAATAATACAATTTCAATACATTTAGCTTAAAAAGTAAGTTTAATTATGAATAAGTACCATGAAGTAGACTAGGCAATGATTGTCTGTCAGTAACAGAATTATTTAACTTGTGTAGGATTGCTAATATAAAAATGACACAATTCACTGCAATTCAGATGTCATCATCTTTGTAATATATTTTGAAGCTCCAAAATAAAAATGAAAATAAAAATGTTTGTGTGACTAATAAGAAGGAGAAAGTTAATAAAGTACTTATACTAGTGAGAAAAAAAAATCCTGGAAAAGCCATGATAAAACCACTATTTTCTTATTTATGAATCTTTGTATTTGATAAAGATTGCATAATTTAAGACTTCTGACACATCAGATGATGTTATTCAGACTCAAAATAATTCTAAAATTATAATTACTGGTAGAGTATTCTTTCTAATTAGAGTAGAATGAAAGGATAATTTTCATTGCAATAATGAAGGTTAATTTCCATCCTTCCTCATGTTTACTACCTTATTAAAAAGTGCTCCCCTTAGCCATGGCAGAGACATATTACATTTTCAATGCAAATGTATTAATCTGGATAAATTCCATATTAATTCTTGCACTGCATAGAGCTGTAATTTGGATTATAATTAATCTAAAGTGGCACTAGATTTAAATGACAATATAAATGAGGCATTAGTAGGCTTTTCTATTCTGAATGAATATTCAACAAATATAACTTGCATATTGCCAAGTCTCATTTTGAAAGCTCTTCTCCTTGAGATAAGGTAAGCAACGCAGCACAACAGCTTACACAAACACACTGTTACTAAATACCTGTTAATCCTTTCTTGTCTAATAGATTCTATGCTAAAGAAGGGTCACACCACTTTCCTGTCTAACTTGTTAGTATTGTGATTAATTTATTGGTTTTCCTGAGATTTCCTTGGCAAGACTTGCAACACTCAATTCATGAGAAAGCCCAAATTAACATTCAATTATACAGAAGCAGTTATGCAGTCATTAGAAATACTTGTCAGCTGAGTGAAAATTAAGATGATGGTCGGAATGTTACATATGCAGAATTAATTTAGATTAGGAAAATAAAAGTTTCTAAAATATTCAGGATTTTACAGTACAAACTATTTTCTGCAAAGCACAAAGGCAATCATGTATTTCAGCCCTTGTTTTTATATGAATCTTACTGCAAAGTTATTTGTGTAATTGCTGGCACGGGAATGCAGAACAATTATGCTGTTTTTTAGTAGTGCACCCAGTAGGCATCTGGATATAGGTTTGTCCTAATTAAACTTGGCCCTTATGAGTGGCTAATCCTGATGGAATTTTGAGAATTCCCCTTCAGTATTTTTTTTCCATTTTTTTCTTTTCTTTTTTCTTTTCTTTTTTTTTTTTTCTTTAATACCGTATTCTTTCCTAAACAGCTATAAATGGACCAGCCTAAGAAAAAGAAAGGGCTGCTAAATTCCCTGAGGTGGTTCATACTGTCCCCTGGGTGAAGTGTATGGTAGGAAATGCAGGCTGCAAGTGGCTGTGTCCCCTCTCCTGGGGAGTGTCCAGGCCAGCCCCTGAGGAGACTGCATAGGAGGACCTGTGTCAGCCTGGGAGCACGGCTCTACTGCACTGCAGACAGCTTTGACCAAGTCAGAGAGCCAGACAAGGGGAATATATATTTTAAACCACAACACAGCTTCTTGCTCAACATCATCCTTGTCATCATCAGCCTTCCCTCAGTCTCTTGATCTCAAAAAATAAAGCGACCGAAGAGCAGTCGAGGTTGTAAACTGTGATGGGTACTGACCTTAGCCCATCAACAAGCAAACTCAAAGGAAGCTTTAATCTTTAAGTCACTCTTCTGAATTGACTTGGTATAGAAAGGGCCGTCTATAATTTTTTTTGGAAATAAATTCAAAAATGTTTAACGTGTAAAGAGCAAATTGCAGTATGGGTGAATTTGGGTGTAAAGAAACTCAGATGTAAAATGATATTTTTTCTACAACTCTATGTCTTTATGGATAACACAACCTCCTTTGTATGCTGCTGTCATCAGCATACAAGGAAAAGATATATGACTACCTGAAACTAATAGGCTTCAACCTGTTTCAGCACTTCTTCTGCTTCAGTGAATCCAACATAATGTAACTAGGTATAGCGTGCGGCAAAAAGTAGCCAATGTAATATTCATTGTGACCATAGATTTCCATCTCATACATAAAAAGCATGGGTGAAGTCACATATTTGCCAAATCAAACACAGAAAAAGCCTTGGGTATCTACACCAGATGCTGGCCCTAGGTTTGTTTGTGCACAAGTAAATGTCATGACATAGAGGTTTTGTTTTCAAAGACAGTAGCTTTCATTACTGGGCTTTGTCTATTCCAGGAGATCAAAATTACCCAACCCATAATCCGTTTTCAATGATATTTCCTCTTTCTTAGGCTGAATCATCTGTAAACTTTTTTCACTGGATTTTCTGTATTTTTTTGTAAATGCCTCAAATAAATGCCCAGGAAGAGGCCAGATTCTTGGGAGAAACTAATCTGTGAGCAAGAGCAAAAAATAATAACAAAAACCCCCACATTCTTTGGGCTAAAAGGGGGGCAAAACCTGATTGAAGAAAAAATTCAAGTTGTACCTAATCCTATGCTTATGAAAAATTAATATGCCATCAGAGGAATCACAAGTACAGCAAAGATTAATGAAAGGCGCTTAAAAAATTACAAGCACACAAACTGATTTGATTAAAAAATAATCTCACTGGTCGTCCTGTAATATTCTTCAACTTATCCGCATCTATCCTGTCAGATGGTTATGATTAAAAATAGGTCAATGGGAGGCTACTGATAGAAATCACATGCAAAATGCGCATGCAATGAATAGTAGTGGGAATGTCCAGACAGTTTAAAATGAAAGAGCATTTCATAAGTTAAAAAAAGGGGAAAACAAAATTCTAGCATCTTACCAGAGTCTTTACTAGATTTTTTGCCTTCACTATTGTCTCTCTCACTTGAGTCTTTATCATCAGCCACAGCCACTGATGTACTTTTAGCAGACCCTTCTGTGTCTTCACCTTGTTCTTCTGTGGACAAACACAGAAAATATCTCAGAAAAGGAACTCAGTGACCAGTTAACAGCAGCTTAAAATATATCCTGTAATAAGAACAGCCCTAACAGAGGGTGGCAAAAAAGGGGGAAGAAGGGTGGGGAGGAAGAAAAAGGAAAGAACAGTGCTTTAAAGAGGTTGGATATTAATTCTAAATAATTTGAAGTATTTCAAAATCTGACTGTGTCTTTACAAGAGTACCTGCTTTCCCCCAGTGTGGCAGATTTAAAGCCTGTCATTTCATATTCTTTGGCTAGAAATGATTTGTGTTAAAATACATGCACATGCATGCACACACACGCGTACACACACACACGCGTACACACACATACACCCCCCGCAGGCTGGAACAAAAGCAAGCACATGTAAAAACGCATCTTGGAGCCAAAAAAAAAAAAAAAAAAAAAAAAAAAAGAGAACTCAAATATAAATCCTATTAGTGCAGCAGTATCCCGCTAATTGCAGTAAGTAAGTATTAGGTATTAGGTACTGTATTAAATATAAACCTCTGGCTTTGTGGGAGAAGTCTCAAATTTTGTCTCCAGGGGGAGCCATTCAGGATAAATGATGCAACTTGGTGTACGGCTTCTGAGGAAGCAGCGTTACCCACACCTCACTTACGTGTTCACACCAGCTAGATTACATGGAAATCTTCACAGTAACTCAAACCCATTTAATTATTCGGTAAATCTTAGCTATGCTGCTACTGGTGGATTAATCTGTTTATGCAGTTAGCTTCTATGCTGGGGCTGTGTAGCACTAATCCGTGAAAGGCCCACTGTTCCTTTTCATCCTGTGATCATTTGTCTCTCACTGTGCTGATGTCACATTTTAATGAATTTTTAGCAATCTGAGTAATGCCAGATAACCAGACTTGCAACTCCCTACAGCACAGCATGCTGTTTTCATTGCAGCACACACACACACACACAAAAAAATAAAAATCATATTTCCCTGTTCAGGTAGGAATTATATAAATTAGGAGGTGAAGGTAAAATGGGATTCGAAGCACCAGGCCGCTCGATTTCATAAAATCTTTAATGACCATATAAATTAACCCTGGAAAGGCAAAAGGTCACAGACACACATTTGCATACACTCTTCTATTCACTTTTGATAAGCAGAGCTTTTATGCGGGGAACATGATACAATTAACCCTTCAGGAACCATACAAAATGCAGCTACCGACATTTTAAGTGTCAAGCATTAACTGAAAATTACACACTGCATAAAATTTTCATTGTAAATGCTATAGTGATTGAAAGGGGAAATAGTGGCCCTCTTCGCACCCCATGTTTTATTAATAACATTCTGACAGCCGAATGAAATATCCTCTGTCATATGTAGCAGCTGAGCACAAAAAAATTGCTGCCTATTGCCTTACTGCCAGCCATACACTGAAACCCTATGCCTAGGCAAACAGCCCTCAGATCGATGTGGCAAACCTATCCGATTCTCAACTCTCTGCAAAACCTTTTGTAAATCGGAAGAGAAAAACACAGCTGCAATTTTGGAAGCCAACCTTCTCCCCCTCCCCGCCCAAAAAAAATCCTGACCACAGATCAATGTGTTTTGCATTGACATGGAAATACAATAGGTTAGCACTAAGCATGTGTGTCTGCTTTCTGGAACAATGCAGGGAGAAAGATGGTCCCTTCTTTTAAAAATAATTGCATATTAAAAAAAAAAAAAAAAAAAAAATTTCCATGTGAATGGAAAGCCCCCTCATGCTGAGAGAGCGCTCTCCTCCCCGCAGCCCCCCGCCTCCTCCCACGCTGATAGCTAATCAAACACGGTGGGTATCCCTGGCGCAGCTGGAAGCGGGGCTGTGTTGTCAGGGTGGCGGGGAGCAGGGCTCGGGATGCTGCGCGCCTGTGATCATGCCCGGCTCGGGCTGTGCTGATGCCGAGCGCGCACTCACCAGGCTCGTATCCAGTGTCAGGCCCCATGGCCTCACCGAGCCCATGGCAATCCCTTTTCGACTCATCCTTGGGAATGGACGCCTCACTTCTTTTACTAGATTTACTGGCCCAATCCCCCTGGGCTGGAAAATGAAGTGTCAAAGTGCTACTGAGTGTCCTTATCTTGAGGGGACATAAAATTGTAAGGGCTATCGTGGCACACATTAATAAAACATTGTGTGTGTGTCAGGCAAAGAGAAAGAAAATTATGAAGGTACTAAAAGAAAAGCTACAGTATCATCTGGGTCTCATCAGACAATTTTTGCAGGGTGCTCTCCTGTTTTTCTGGTATGTGTTTTAAGTGTGAGAGAAATTCCCAGACATGTTCTCCTATACATCATCGTGGTGTCTGACCTCAGCCTGACCCTGGCAACAGTTTGAGAAATCTGAATGTGAACAAAGACTCTGTGTCAGCAGCAGGGAGAGATTGCGGGATAGACTTTCCCCATCAACTTAATCGCAAACAGCAGTTCTGAGGCCATAACTTTACAGGGCTGCACCAAGCCACAAACACATAACCTTTAGAGGTGAAACTGCCCCTCGCTCCCCACCCCCCCTTCTGTGATTTTTCTCAGTCTTGTGGTGCTCCCTTTGATGTAGCAAGGCAATTAGCTGTAATGTTCAAGTACTGCAGACCTGTTTTATGGTTTGGAAGGTGAGAGCTGTTTATTACAGGTAGGCTCCTGGGGGCCATAAAGGCTTTGCAAATTTTTAATCATGCAAAAAACTAATCAAAATGTAACTTATACACACCATAAAAATTAATATCATTATTATGCATGGTATAAATTGCCTGCCTTGGCTTTCAATGGCACTCCCTTCTAGAAAATACATTTGGCATTCATTTCAGAAATATGTATGGCATTCACTTCAGAAGTAAATTTCATAGACAGAAATGATAATACAACTTCTCCTATTTTCCTTCAAAATTATGGAAAGATTGTCTGAGACCCGCACTGTCACGACATATATCAAAGGGACAAGATGGAAATAAAACAGCTCTAACTTAAAAGCAGTTAGCAAATTACAAAAAATCCTGAAGACCATTTGTCAGAACAGATATTGGGGAAATTTAACTAAGTGTGCTATCAAAGACATTACATTCCTATGCCAGAATGCAACAAATATCTTTTTTTAGCACGATTTTTGTTCTTAATACATGTGCCAACCAACAAGAATACCATGCAGAAATAAAAATTGGATGGCCCCTGCTCAGACACAAAATTATGAATTATTATGTATCAACAAAACACATAATGATTGTGCTACAGATTCCAAAGTTCCAGCATTCTGTTTTAAATTTACAAGAGTCCTGCCTATATACATTTACAAATGTCAGCTTTGAAAATGAATAGAGCACCTGATTCAAATGCACTTTAATGGCTTTAATAACACTTACTATTGCAATATGATATTTTATTCACACCTGTTTTTATTTTGTCCAAATGTTGAAAATTTCTTTTGATGTTGGATGCCTTGAATTCAGCCATTATCAACCTTTTGCCTCACAATTGACTCAGAATTAAACATAAAAATGAGGTTAACAGCATTCTGCACTAAAACTGTGAAATAAGAAAAAATGAAAAATTCTTGTGTCAGAGGTAACATTAATCAGTTGATACTGTATATTCCATATTTTATGTCATATACTTTAGTATGTTAATCTACCCACAGGTCTAATTCTGTACTGATTTTATGAAGTAAGACCCTTGTGATTTTCCTCAGTCCAATGAAGTCAAGATGTGAAGATTTCAATTGCAAAATCCAGGCCTCAGCCAAGGCTGATTAGCAGGTACCAGCAAAAAAATTAGATAAATATTCATACATAGGTTAGAAATGCCTGACTTATGGAGGTGCGATTTAAGGAATAGATACATACACCATAAACAAGGGACGGTATGGAGAAAAGTATAAACTTTCTAAAATTAAATAAATATTAGTAAAACAAGACATGGATAAGTTGAAACAACCCTCTCACCTGTAATTTAAATGCATTGTGATAATCACAGGGGCAATCGTCTTTCCCTGTGTTTTATCAGAGAAGTTTCCCTACTGACGAGAAGCACTCAGAGTCTGTTCTCTAGTGTATTTAAAAAACCATATTGTTTTCAGGGGTTGATTTTGCTTTGTTTGGGGTTTTTTACATCATTGATATATCAATTAACAGCCAGTAGTTCCTGTTTTGGTCCTGCATTATTTTGTTGTTGTTGTTGGTGGTATTCCTTTTGCCCTCTCCAAACTGCAAGTAATTTCCTAAATAAGGATGATCTACTGGTTGTGGGTGAGTAATTGTGGTTATGAGAGAGAAAACAAGATTAAGCAAGTGTTTGCTGCCGAGGGCCCGATGGATGGGGAATAAATAAATCAATTGACTAAAGTGGTAAGCAAACAAAAGTGAAATGAGGGAGAGATTTTAAAAAATAATTGTTTTTTTACTGAATATGTGCAATAAGTAGCTGAATCTAAGGTGCCCATAAATGTTCAGCACAGATGTATCATTGTTCAGCCGGTAGAGTGAGTGGCTTATTTACTGTCCAGATGACAAGGTAACCACTAGTAGGGTGTAGATTGGAGCAATGGACAGACAACAGGTAATGTAGGGAAAGGAGAAACAATGGAAAACAAAGAAAAACCCACAGACTATGCAAAAGGAGTTAAATAAAAGTAGGACTTGTGGATTGACTTCTGGGTTATCCTAGTTATACTACTTGCTGACAAACTCTTCCTGACTCCTGAGTTTTCATTTATTCACCCAAATATTCCAGAAAGTATTTGTTCTATATTTTGGCTGGCCCTGCAGAAGATGACTGAAGAATAGATGCCTCACTCATTCAGGATCTTGACTGCATCCTCTAGTGGTCGTATTTCATCTTCAAACAGGATTCCTAATTTCTCCTTTAGGGACTCAGGGTGAATAACGGCACCAACCCGTTAATAACTGTTTCTAATCACTGTGTTATATTCAGAAGTAGAGCGCTCAGAAGGCAGAACTTCCCACAAACAAGCCTATAATTAAGTGATGATCATCATATTGACCAGAAAGTGCTAACTGGCAGTTACTATCAAATTGTATCATTTTGTTTTGTGGTGCATCATTTGAATTTTTATGGCAGCCTAATGCTTCTCACTGAAATGTATCACTGTGCCAGAGGAGGCTGACTGCAAAGCTGGCTGGACAGAGTGTGCCGTGCTGGCTCCTTCCCAAAGAGTGTCACAAATCACACCCACTTCATCCACCCACTCCACCCAGCAGCCTCTATTCCCCACTTGCCACACTCAGCCTCACCCCTCTGGCTGCTGGAGGGAGGCAGATCTCATCTACCCTACTTGGTTTTGTTTCTTAGCTTCTAAAGGCAGAAAACATTCAATATCACCAGCTAACCTGCCCAGCACCTCATTATTTCCTAATCTAGTTTATTCTAATTTTTTTTTTTTTTTTTAAATTTTGTTAAACTGCAGTCTACTTCCAGTTGCTG
Organism: Poecile atricapillus; assembly: GCF_030490865.1. NCBI lineage: Eukaryota > Metazoa > Chordata > Aves > Passeriformes > Paridae > Poecile > Poecile atricapillus. The sequence goes on along the minus strand of NC_081250.1, from coordinate 123,691,986 downwards.
GAAAAGGAATGTTCTCCCCAGAAGTTTGGAGGGGTGGGGTGTCCTTTCCAGTCCGGCTGCTGTGCAAGCTCTCTCTCTCCCTCTCATTGCTGCCTGGGATTATCTGCTTTCTAGTCCCCCTCCCATAGTCTCAGAGCAAATCAGAAAAAGAAGCATGTTTTACTCTGGTAATAGTGTAAATGTGGAAAAGACTTGTTGGTAAACTTCTGCTGAACAATACTGATTTATCAGAAAATAGGAAAATTTGTAGGTTTTATTTTTGCTGTTTTATTTCTACACTAATATTTTATCCAATATTTTGCAAGAACCAAAAGAAGCATATGCTGACAAAACCATTAACAGAGAATGTCAGCTATTCAGAATGAAACTCAGAAATGCTTTCCAGATGTGATTGGAGATGTACAGTTAATCATTTATTATGCAGAAAGGGATACTTTTCTTACTTGGCCATCTCTAGAAAGGCATTGAAGCATGAAACTATATTGAGAATAGTCTAACTTTTCCAACTGATCGTTACTTTTCTTTTGGCTGCCATTATGGTTCATAGAAAATGCTGTTTCCCCCATCAGCATAAAGCATGAAGAACACTACCATTGTCTGACTTGAACACTAATACATTTCCATCAAGGTTATGTAGAAAAAAAAATTAAACCTCATTGTTGATTCTTATTCAACATGCTGGATATACCCTGCCTAATTTCAGGCTTTGCTCAAAGTTTATTCTCTGTGGAGGGAGACACAGATATATTAAGGGCACAACTCTGATTTTACATAGGTGAATTGCTAATTCCTTCCTGATTGCAAAAGGATTTTAAAATTAAGTCTAGTGTTTGGAATGCAGACTTTTCACCTGGACACTGCTGCTAAACACTGGAAGTTAAGTGGGTGAACCTAAGCCAGACCTAAAGCTCAGAAAGCCAAGGAGGGTTTCCTCATGATGTTAACCAGTGTCCTGGATGTTCATTTCAAGTCAGTGGGTGTAAAAAAGCAAAATACCAGATTTTCACAGTATCTTTCACTTTACTTTACTTTTTCTGTTTTGCTGTTCAGCCTGTGTGCTCAATGTCCCCTCATATACAAATACTTCTATTGTCCCCAGTTTCTTGCATTTTTCCTACATGAGCTGAGTTTCCAATGTATCATGTAAGTCATGAGACCGAGTCTCCCATTCACAGTTTCCAGAAAAATCCTTTGGAGTTTATTTACAAAGAAACCACAATGTTAATTAAGAACTCATTTAAAATGTCATTTAAATTATGTAATTTGTTTGTTACTCAGTTTGCGGGTTTCTCTCTGAAATACACTGTAAAATCCTTTTTATTTACCTTCTAGACTTTCTTTCTGAATTATTCACCTCTTCTTGGCTCACTAACAGTATGTCTCTGAAATTATCTGTAAAGAATTCTGTTAGTGCATATATTTCTTCTTTGTCTTTTGAGAATACTAGAGTAAAAGAATTTATTTTCTTTGCCATCTCCTGATCATTTTGGAATGACTATCCTCTGGTGGTCTAGCAGACCTAATGACTCCTGCAGGTTTTCTATTTCTCAGATACTTTAACAATTCCTGTTTAGCTTTTCTAGGTATCTCCACATATTTTCTTCTCATAGCCAATCTCTGTGTTCAGTTTTATTAATATCACCTTGGCTTTCTTTCCACTTTAAAGGAAACTTTTTTCTAACCTGAATAAATTCCTGTATTATGTCTTGTAAGGTAGCTAACTACAGCTCTCCAGTTTAAATATTCACCTTTCTTGATGCTACATGTCACAAGCAGAAGTAGCTGATCTATTTTTCCTGAACAAAAACAGTTTCTGAATTTTTTTAAAATAATCTTTACAAAATTATTTGTTGGAGGATTGAGGTGAGGGGGCTGTTGGTTTGTTTGTTTTCTACAATTACCTGACAAGTAGTCTATAGCATGTTTAGAAATCCATGGATTATTTTTACAAACCAACTTGTTGAAAACTTTAAGTCTGGCTTCCTTAACATATGCATACATGAAGTGGTCCTTGGGTTGTTTGTTTGTTTGGGGTTTTTTTTCAGAAAGACAACACAGGTGCTATTTTAGCTTTTCCTCCAACCCAGATCACAGTGTTGGAGTGATTTGTTAAGAATCTTCACCAAGACATCCACTGCAAATTACTCCAAAAAAATCTTCTGTAAAAACTGGATTTCCTAGCTCAGCTGGAGCTGTACTATTAAAAATACAGTATACTGACACATGGTCAAACTCCTCTGACAGGAGGAAAAGATAAAAGTCTGCTCATCAAAACCAATAAAAGTAGTAAAAAACAGCAGTACATTCCTGCCTTCTTGCTGTATCTTAGCCCATTTTGTTACTGTCTTTCCTTGCCTCCTCAAGACCCAATCTGGAAAATTCAGACAACAAACTTTCATGTAATAACTCGAATATTATGAAATTTTGTGGAATGTTCTAGTATTACAGTAATTTAGTGTGCTTGTGATGCATAGCCATAACATCACACATCTCTATCCCCTTTCTACAGTAGCAGGATACTTTCAATTTCAGTACTGTGCTTCAATACCTCAACCTGTTTTTTTCTTGCTGCAGTTACTGAGGTCAGGATTTACACTATACTATTAATTAATATGAGTCCACTGCCAAGTTTGCTGGAGACAATTTGATGGCACACTCTGAAGATGAGCGATATCACTTGGTTCTCAGCACAATGATACATGACTCACAAATACTGAAATAGAGGAGATGGCAGACATAGATTTTCTGAATTCAAAAATGCCGATTATATCCAGGGGTTCTCCCAGGGCCAAGTCAAGCATTTCAGGTTACCCAGTCTTCCTATAAAGCTACCTGTATCACAGCAACAGAAGGGCATGATTTGGCTTGGTTTGTATCCATTTTGCTTTTTACTAAACCAGTGCAACATAACAGACAATTTCCTCCATCTTTCATTTCCTCTTTCCTCCACTTAAGTTTTTCATTTCTCATTGTTCTGTGTTCTGCACTACTCTTACCTTTTCTAAATGTTCCTCTGATTTGAAGGTGCTTTCTTCCATACCCAGCAGATGCCCCACACCCTCTAAATTAATTTTTATTGTCAGCAATATAATTCTACATTCCTGGAAGCAGAGGACATCCCTTGCCTATAGACTCCTCACTCACAACTGCCTAATGAGCACAAATCTACAGTGCCAATCTAGGTAAAGTCCTGAAATGCCTTGTGAGTTGGCTCTGTTGATACCACTGAAAATACCTCAGAGAAAGCTTCTGAACAAGACCTGACCTTAATATTTGTTTTTAATGTCTTTAGAAAAGTGGATAGGAGGACCCATTTGCAAGTGTAATCCAGACTTCCCACCATACATATGCTGTTTCATTTACTTATAGTTTAAAAAAATTTTAAGTGCTTGAACTGAAATCAAGCCATGCTGAATCCCTGCTGCAGGTTGGATAACATGTGCTTTTTTTTATTTTTTAATTTCAGCCAAACTGATTAATCTACTTCTAAAAATAGGATTAGGACAAATCTATTTTTATATATATATGTACATTTTGGAAATCTTTAATGTTCCAGTGATTTTCATCTGGAACCCAAAATCTGGCAGACAGGATGATGTCTGGCATGTGGTACATTGGATTAAACTGCCCAAATTCAGCCAAGCAATATAGCTTTTTAAAAATTCTACTTACCCATGCTCAGAAAAGCTCCCTGCACTGAAGGGCTGACTTTCTGCTAGGAATCTGTAATCACTGAAGACATTCACACTCCCCCATAGTGCTGAGAGCTCACCAAGTGCACAGGCAGTCACATCCCACTGAGCTTCCACAAACCTCTTCAGCCAGCAACAACTTCATTGTTGTGTGTACAACCAATGCACATTCCCTCTCAAAGAGGGACTACAACTTAAATAGGTCTTCCAAAATACAAATTCTCCTGGCGGCTTCCCTGCACAACTAGACTGCAATCACATTGTCCTTAATATAGTAAAACCAATCTTTCCATTATTATTATTATTATTATTATTATTATTATTATTATTATTATTATTATTATTATTATTATTATTATTATTATTATTAATAATAATAATAATAATAATAATAATAATAATAATAATAATAATAATAATAATAATAATAATAATAATAATTAGGCTGTGTATCATACTGGGAGCTGGCAGCTATAGGAGAGCAGGAGCAGCATGTTCCCACTATGCTCATAGGTTGGCAGGAGCAAAAGAGGTATGGAAGGGAGATTTTGGGGCCAGAGAAACCTGTAGAAAAGTAAGCAGAATGCGGTATGAGGAAAAGAACAAGACCAGGAGATGGGGAAGGGAGTAAAAACTGAGGTGAAAATTAGGATCAAATGAAAAACAGATAGAAGGCAGGAGAGTAAGACTACAATCAGCCACACACCAAACTACAGCACCAAACTGGACTGCAGGAAATAGACCTGGCTGGGACCAAAAGTACAAAAATGCACAGAGAAAATAATAGAAGACCATGATCACCAGGCAGTAAGATTAGAAACTTAATTTAGAAAAACATGGTATCCCCCATGGCCCATTATTAAATCCCCGATTTTTTATTATTACAATTCTTGCTTACTACCCTTCTGTACTACCCTTCACCAGTGTTTATGCACAGAGAAGACAAAAACATTCTGCTACTCTCAGCTGGATTGCTAGCTCTAGTAAGGGGGTCTGTGTGCAAATTCAAACCCACTGATGTTTCCTGTGACTTTTAGTAGAGTACTACATGGCCAATATTTTTTCCTCAGTTTAAGTCTTAATAGCTATGAGATTGTAGATGCAAATCCTACCCTCCACATCATGTTTTTAGAGCTATTAATAATATCACCAAAGTAAAATGCTTTAATAATATCTTAAAAAATAAAACACTCTTCCCTTCTGAGTGGGAATTGATAATTTTTAATTTAATATTTTGATCAAGCTCTACCTTACGCAAAACCTTCAGCCTTGGTCACTACACAAAACTATTGATACTTATTAGTGAAAAGCTATTCGGGACTTTGTTCCTTACTGTTTAACATGAAGCCACACATTCTACTTACTACATATCTTCATCTTATTCTGAAAGTCAAATTATTCTTTCCATTATTGACTTCTTATTGCTGTACAAACATTAATGAATTTATCTTCATTGTCTCCTAAGAGATGAGCAGGCAATTCTGCAATTTCAGAAAGGGAAGTTATACAAAAATTGACATTAAAAAAAAAAATGTAACTTGGAGAACCCAGTTTGATACAGATGGGACCCAATTTTTATAAAGTACATAGCACTATATAGCACTTAATATGCTCAAAGCACAGCACTGATTGCTTTCATTTGCAGCTCTGTGTGTTCAGCACTTATTTAACACTATCGTAGAGCCTCCAATCAAGTACTTAGAAAATGAAGGCCACACAGTTAGTGAGCTCCTATGAAAAGGCTGGCTAGGGTGACCTGTTTAGGAAAAAAAAAAATAAAGAACTCCCTAGCAGAAACAGATATGAAAGCAAGTTTTTCGTTGTCTTAAATATACCACATTATTTCTCTTCACACTCCATGCACAAGGATTTTCCTGGACTAAGTAGGCTGTATTTACAGAGATGGTGTGAATAGAAGTGTAACAGTTTACTGATTTACTTTGCTATAATAGATTCAGCTTACCTAATTTAGGAGTAGTATTTAGGAATAGGACTTAAGAATTTAGGAACAGTGCAGTGACTGTAGTTAGCAAATATCACAGTGAAACAGTTATCTGTTCTAATACTGATGAAATGTAATAATTTTGAGTTGGCAAACAGTGTTTTCAGACACAATAATCAACTCACACATGTTGTAATTACAAAAAATACTGTAGCTTCTCTTATGATGGAAAGAGACAGGAAAGATGAGACACAATTACAACTGCAGAGATGTGCTACATTTGTGAAAATTACTGTTTTCTTTTTGAAACAAGATGTTTTGATCACTTCAGCATAAATTAATTCCACAGTTATCACTAAGATGAAAAATAGGAAAAAAAAAATATGGACTTTTTAAAGTATTGGCATGGATTTTCTTTTGGTTGAGTAAAGGTTTTCACAGAAGTTGAAATCTTGAGAGGTCATACTACAGAAAAATGGGCTTAAGTGAACACACAACATTTGATTTCCAGAAGTGCTCAGTGTTAATCTGAGCACCCATGGGCTGAAAGCTGAGCAGTTTTGAGAATCTCCACAGTCTCAGAGGAATTAGCAAAACGCCACACATTAGGCTCAGAGGCTTTTTACCAATGCAAAATAGATGGTCAACACCTGGCCTTTAAGCAGATTTTATAGTCCTCATAAAACATATCCTCCATACACACCAACCTACAAATATATTGAGAAAGTTCCACTCATTTCAAATCATGTGTTCACAAAGCCATGTGTGCTGGGCTTTGAGGTCTGGGGATTATAATAGCCACTCATTTATAGTAGCATTTCACTTGAAAAGTGGAACATGATGTGAAGCAAGCAGCATACAACTTCCAAAACCAGGAGAAAAAAAAAAATACAACCCCTATGAAGTTTTTTATTATGAGAGCAAGATTAATTTAGGCACCTTCATGAAAAAATAAAATAAATTCTGCCACTTACTGTATACTTAATCCATGCATCTTGAAAGACTACTATTTTTAGTCTCATACAGCATCTGAGCATACAATGTTGAGATCTTTTTCAGATATGGGTAAAAGAGCTTGAATTTGTTTTTTTACATCTTCTATTAATCTTTCTTTAACAGAAAAAAAAAGAATCTGTGAAAATTAAACAAGTGGCTTTTAGGCACAGTCCTATCTTTATGTTGCTGACAGAGAGTCAGATTTGCTGATCTTGGGACATTTCTGAGCCACACACATGAAAGACATGAAATGCTTGCATCTGACAAGCATTTCAGATAACCGTGTGGAAATGCAAGATGAAGCAACTACTGGAGGCACCACAATTTTCTGTTTAAACACCTTTTTTGAGATACAGTCCCTTTAGTATTCCAAGAATCTTGGGCAGATATTCTTTTTCTCTCCAATATGTACAACATATTCATTTGCCATTCATGGAACATTTTAAAATTGATTGTCTAGTTAAAAAGAAGTGCTCCATTTCAATTCACTGCAAAAATTTCATTCAATATTTTGCTTGCCTGTTTTGTTTGCAACAGTGTCTATCCCAAAAGCACAGGCAGGGGAACGAAGAGGGGCTTTCTCCTCAGAATTTGTTGTGGAGATGAAATGGGGCATCATCAATTTCATATGAACACTGTTTGGGCAGGAACTTGTCATTAGTCTGTAATTTACATTTATCTAGATGCTTTGTGAAAGCTTCACATCTGGTGAGCACAGCACACTTGACACAGTCAAGACCAGCACAGATAAACATACTTGTTATACTCTCAAAGGAGGAGGAAATAGGAAGAGACTCCTCATCCAAAGTTTTTCGGAGTTGGTATCTATTTTGAACTGTATGTGACAATGAGATGACATTCCTCACTCATTCCCCCACATACACAATTGTCATACTGCAGCATACAATTTTTCGGACTAAAAAAAAAGCCATGTTTTAGCTGATGGCTAAGAGGGATCACATGCATGTTTTTGTATCTTCAGAGAATGTCAGCCTGGCAGGATGCTAAGCTCAAATGGATTGCATGACTTGCGCCCATTTCAAAATCTATGAATACAAGTACTGTCGGCTACTTTTGGAGACCATCTCACAAAGTTATTACAAAGCCGAACATCATTAAAAAGAGCAAATATTTTCCTCATATAAATATTTATTTATTTATTTATTTACAGAGAAAAAAGAATCAATTGACAAGCTGACTTCAACAGAAACTGAGAACACAAGGAATCAGAAGTGCATTTTAAATTTACTCCTGACTAGGGAAGCTAGATACTTCGACATGAAAAAAGAAACAAAACTAAGCTGAACACTACATTTCATGTTTATGGGGTTAAGAAAAACTATTTTGCACCTCTCAAATAAGAAAATTCAGGCATCAGTGTAACAAAAATAATTTTTACCTTTATTTAACTAAGACATTTTAAGTCAAGTTTAAAAATAGAAATAAAATACTATTTAATCAGGATTTTATTAGCTCTGACTAGCCCATACATTCTGCATTTCCAAATAAAACAGAAACAGGATTGGTCAGAAGGTCCATCTGGGGACATGGAATGTATTTCAGCTCTTTCTGAAAAATCAGGTACCATACCCTTAAGAGAAACAAGCTGAAAATGGAATCTGATTCAACTAGATCTTCTTCCTCACAAATTACTCACTGAAAATCTTACAAGAAATACCACTTGAGACTACCATACATTCAGCATAACTAAGTTTGAACTCCACCTTTAGTTTCTAATAGAAAAAAAAAAAAAAAAATCAAGGGTGAAAACAAAATTGCTAAATACTTCAAAGACAACATACAGGTTCAGCAGCTTTCAGTGAATTTCTTCCAGAGGTAGTTGCTGATCAAACTTTAGAGAAGACATCTTTCATGTGTGTTCCTTAATTCAAAATAGAAAAGTTTGCAGTCTTCTTGCTGCTATCATTCATTACTTCATAGCCAAAAGATGGACTGCTACTGGAAGCCAAGACCTACTGCTTAGCCCCTAGCCACCAAAAGCAAGTAGGGTGATTCTGTGGCTAAGTTATAGGTGAGTGTTACTGCTGGCAACAGGTAAGAAATATCTTGTTGTAGGAATGTATGAGAAGTGGTCAACTTTTGGAACTTTTATGGGAAGTCTCATGATAAGTGCTATACTCACAATCTCAGCTTTAGAGTTATGCAAGAACATGAGCTTTCACTTGATAACAAAGTTCAATAAAATAATGACATAGGGGAAAAAAAGAAGAAACAATTTTAAAAACACCCCAACGATTACATCAGGCCTAAGCCAACAGAAAACCCAAAATTCAACCCCAAATATGTTATAATCAACTCACAATTATCGAGAGTACAGGGGTGGGGTTACTTAAATAAAACAAAACCATATGTAAACTACACTAAAAGAGCACATTTAGTACATTCACTTTTGAAGTAATTCTCTTACTTCCACTTGTAAACAGCAACCTATGGAATGAAGAAATGATGTTAAATCGCAGATCTGATAGGGCAATATTTATTTTGTGTCATATATTCTGTAACTATGGGCTGCAGCCAGTGGTGTGGGCAGCAGATGGGCTCTGGTTGAGCCACAATCCAGGTAATCAATTCACTGATAATTCAAATTTGACTTCTTTATAAATATCAGGAACTTTAATGCAGTCTTATGACTGTTGAATTATGGAATTGAGAATACTACAAACTGTCAAAAAATACAAGCTACCCTCCAAAAACCTTCCCCCAATTAAATTCCCTTGGCTGTAACTTAGAATAACTGTAAGCCTTGTAAAAACCTTTTTACTGAATGTCTCCACCTATGTTTTTCCCCTCCAGCTACAAGCATATGAAAAAAAAAAGAAGCTGAGAAATGAAGAAGTTGTGAAATTTGATAATTGGGTTAATGATAATAATAAAAAGAAACCTTTGAACAATTGAGGACAAAAAAAAATCTTTTATTGGGAAGATCTTTTCTTCCTCAGATGAATTATAGATCAACTCTGTGGAAAACACTGTTTGATAATTATTCTAGGGCTCCTGTGATTAAGAAAACAGTACACAGCCTGTTCCATTTTAAAGAGTCCCCACCCTTGCTTAAGTAGAAATGCAGTTACAATAATTTTATGGTACATAAAATGAAAACAGTTGGCCTACCAAGTAACAGCAAATCCGCATGCACAGCTTTATAGATGTGCAGGATCATTTAAACCCTGCTGTTTCATTTGAATTGTGTTGAATCTTTTTTTATCGTTTCTTCATCTAACCTAATTTTCCTAAACCCCTTATTTAATATTCCTCCTACTGTTTGTTTATTTCTCACTGAAAGAGCACAATAGCAACAGAAACAATAATTTCATATAAATAAAGGCCAGAACTGGTGCTACATCTTTTAAGAAGTGTGAACATTCCACTATCTCTTTCGATTACAGTTCTTCACGACTTTTCTTTGTTAGGGGAGAATTTAATACGACAAATAATCAGTCATGAAGAATGAAGCAGGACTCTGCCAGTGACTGCTGAGCCCAAATGATGCATTGTACAAGGAAGAAGACAATACAGTAATTCTTTGCAACAGAGGACACCAAAATAACAAGAAGCACACAACACAAGTTCTAAACTATTATAATGAACTCTGGGACTAAAGACCAGATCTTAGGCTTTGATAAAGTTGTTTTCAGCAGCACACAGATGCCTAAAAGATGGTTTAAATGGCCGGGAGGAAAGCTCTGAAATGAAAAGGATGCCCAGTGGCACAGAGCCAATGTAGTCAGTTCATTCAAAGTGGACATTACCAATTCCTATGTGTAGAATAAGATATTCCAAACAGCCTTAAACTGACCTAAATTAGACCAATTTCAAAAACTTTTTGGGAATGTCTGGAATTTACCCCAGTTAACTCCCTAATTTTTAAATGCAGAGTCACACTGGGACATTGGTGCAATTCTGGAGACAAGTACATTTCTCAACACTCATGGTAAAAGAATATTAAAATTTTCAAGTTCTTCAAGAGCTGGGAATAGAATAAAGCTTGGTTTGCTATCTGCATTTTGAAAATGAGAAAGCACATCAGACTCTCTTCCTGAATGGAACTATTAAATCTATTACAGAGGAAGCAAAGTGAAGTTTATAAGAATCCTGCCCTCTGAGAATTTCAATGGGTAAAAGCTGTGGAAATTTCACTTTATTGCCACTGTTCCGCCTACCACATGGGAACACTTGTAATATTGATTAAATTGGACATGGACAGCAGAAAAATATGTAACATTTAACACAGCCTATGAATGCAAGAAAACAAAACCAGAAATTCCATTTGTTATTGCACAGTCTAGAAAAATATGATGGGATGTACCTTCACTGCCACAGGAAAACAGTAGTGCCTGTGTTTGTGTCAGTGCTTGGAGAAGCTGCCATACCTAACTCTTAGTTTCCAGAAACACTAACTAAAACCCAAAGCCAGATCACTGTCTTGGAAGCCAGTTGAGAACTTGGACCCTGTCTCCTGACCTGGGCCAGACATCAATAATTCTATCATTCCACCCATATTTATGGTTTTATGCTTCAATATTTAGGCCTCAAGAAGTTTCATGTGTATTACCTCCCAAACTGAAAATGGTTGAAAGCCAAGTGGATTTCATTCCTTTAACAGATTGTTTGGCTCCTGGGAGCAATTTTTTTGCCCTTGGGGTGCTTTAGTCAGATATCTTGCTCCAGGACATGCGGAGTAAAATTTATGTTGCAGGAAGATGCCATCTTTTGGAGTTCACTATTTGCATTAAAGAAGTTGTGACCAACTTTCTGGGGAAAGGCTTTCCCTTTGTCCTTGCTGAGCAAGGACTTAACTTCTTTTTTCCCATTCTCAAGTGTCTTTCCAATCACATAAAGGGGTATCCCATTTAATTATTTTTTTTAATAAAAGTGACTAACTTAAGGATGCTCATACTTCTCACAATATCCATGAAATGATATACTGCTGTTTTGATTGAACCATATTAACTCATTTTCAGTGATCTTTTTTTTCAAAGGCTTTATTCAAAGACTTTTCTAATTCTAACTTGCCTTAAAATTAATCAATGTGGTGATACTCTCTCTCTGCCATAGCTTATCATTATGTAAGAAACCTAATATTTTCCAAAAAAATGGCTCTTAGTCTATTAATGGTCTTTAGATTATTTTCTATATCACAATTGCTATGCCACTTCTGCAAATGTGCCTAGATTAGCACCACCTACCCTTGGATTTGCTCTCTCTCATGAAGTGCTTGACATTTGCACTGCTTTCTCAAGTCTGTTCCTTTAGACAAGTGAATTATGAGGTGGACCTCTCTCTCCAATAATTTTCTATGTCTTGCAAATTACAAGCTTAAACAAAAAGCACTTGGGAAAATAATTTTACACATTCTAAACAAAATGAAAATCCCGTATTGCCCACACTGCAACTAATACCACTGTTTTTCAGATATCAAGTGTGCTGCTGAGATTTCTGAAAGAGAAGTAGGTTGGAACTTCAGATCTGTCATGATAGTATTCAAACTCTATTTTTTTTTTTTTTTAAATTGAAATGCTCTGAGAGCATAGGGTTGTCAGCAAATATAACTAGAAGACTTAAGAGATTCTGTGGAAATCAGTTGGTATGGAACGCAACGAAATAATAAAAAACACCACAACATGTATATTCCCTAATGGTGAATAATATGATAGAAAAACACTATTTGCTTATCACTATTTGTATATATAACACATTTATTTCACTGGAATCTTTAGGAAAATTAAACACACAGCTTTGATTATTATTACTTAACCAGCTCAATGAAATAAGGGAAGAGGGACCAAGAGATGAACATTTTAGGTTTTGAGGCTTCCAGGACAAAATTATTTGATTCACAGCTACACCTAACATAGCTGAGTAACACAAACACTAATATCCTGTTTCTTACCCTGGATAGCAAATCTTGTACTTTTTAAATCTAGCTCGTCTTGAACTAATGCCACGTTATAAAAAGAAGAGGAAAGCTTATCAAATATTATTCAGAAATCTCTGAAAAAAGTAAATACCAGTCTTTTATTACAGCTCTGGAACAAAGTCAAAATTCTGCTAAGTTTCTAGTGCAGAGCACAACTAACTGGAAGCCTGGATGTTTCATAAGTGAGTTTCACCAAAGGTATCACACACTGAGATTCCAGGCCCATGTGTCATGCCCTGAAACATCTGCAACAGAACATAAAATTCTTAATAAATGAGATAAATAAAAGTGTGCACTTAATGAAGTAATCCTGAAAATATATCTATTCATCCACACAGATGAAAACCTGTTTATGAGTTTGCTTGGTGGGAAAGGAAATTTCTAAGGGACATTTTTCAGTTCTGTTGAAATACACCTGGAGTATTCTACGAAAAGTCAACACATGAGTTTAGCAGTGTGGAAATATATATAAACCACAAAGATTTTGATAAAAAGAAGCAATCCTTCATGTCTCCTTATATACAACAGCAAAAAAGAAAAGGCATTCCATTTTGTCATATTTAATAACACCTTGAAAAAAAGCCACACATACTTTAGAGTTATGTAATATATTTTCATGTTTTAGTGAAAGGGAAGGTAACTACTTAGAAAATGTAGGTTTGCATTTTTATGCTAAATTAATGCTAATTATATTGCCACTTATACCACATTCACATCCCACTCTTGCAAATTGCTACAAACAATTAAGAGCAAAAATCCATTCAAGTTAACAAAATGACAAGCTTTCTGCTACTTCAGAGTATTTTTAGGTATGGTATGTTCTTAGCCTGAGTTGGTTTTCAGCTGTTCCTGTAATTCACAACTCCTTAAAATAACTCCATAACTCTCTCTCTCTCTCTCTCTTATTTTTTTCCTTTTTTTTTTTTTTTTTTTTTTTTTTTTTTTTTTTTTACACTGTTTAATCAGGATGGGGATCTGAACTGTGAGTTTATCCAAACCAATCTCTTTTTAGTGCTTGGGGTTTTTGCTGTGCCAAACCACTTCTGGTGTTTCAAGCAAGGCAGTGACAGCATACCTTCTTGTTATTATTTATGCATGGAAGGCCAAACCAAATGCTTGGGTGGGTCGCTGAAGACATGAAGTATGTAGTTTTTTCCATCCACAGGACCCCATTTACATTTAAATGAACTTGCTCCTTGTGAAAGATTGGCTCCAGCAGAGAATACCACATGACCACAGACATTGAAATTAAATCACAATCACAAGGATAGAAGCCACCAACATACTGCTAAAATCAACCTACAACACATATCTGCATAGCCTTAAATATGTCAGTAATAAAGAGAAAATGTTCCATTTAATTTTATAAGATGCATCCCACTATATTTTTTAATCCATGTGCATAATAAAACACTGCTGCTGAAAGCAAGAGTCAAAAACGTGAAACACAAAGCTACCTCTGCCATGGCTGGATTTCTCACAAGCAATAGGAAAATTGTCATGTGCAGCTCCAGGCTTTAAATGGATGATTTCTCCTGGCTGATGCTGGAGTGGCACTGACTTGACAAATGTGGGAAAGTCCTCAGCTGTGAGATGGGGGCTTAGGTTGTGGGCTCTTGGTCAATTGAAAGGTTGCATTAAATGTAAATTATAGGACTGTTACTTAGATATATACCCTTCTCAACCAGGTGAAAGGCAAACAGTGCCCTGCACTAATTCACAGATGAACTGGTGATAGGCTTGCTGAATAAGGCAAGCTGGCAGGCAGCAGGCAATTATAATTCTCATCTTTGAAGGAAGGAAGGAAAGGTATTTTTATATAAAACCATATTAAATTTCGGTTTTTAAGTGCCTCTACGTATTTCTCTTTTCAATTTATATGGAAAAGTATTAGGCAAAAATCTACAGCAGAACTGGCAGTAAATATCACAGAAACAATTGCTCTTTTATTAAATATTTATTGAAAAAAAATTCCTGTGCTTTCTCATTTTTCTTCTTCTGCTTCCAATATTTATTTACAGCTGATTATTAACATCTGCCAGTGTAACAGTTTCATCTGTACAGAAGCCGAAGGGTAAAAAAGTCACAGACCCCCTCTAACATGACCTGTAGTTAGACAGAAAAGAGTTTTCCCAGTCACCGCTTGGCTTCCTGTCTGTGACCTCTGAAAAGCATTGGAGGCCAGGGTTAATGGCCTTTCCAATCTCTGTGATAAGAATTCATTTTGTTCTATTACCAGCAGTTATCTCAGGAGCCTGCTGCATCACTTCAGCAGGGTTCAATCAATGAGAGGACCTAATGAAGTAACCAGCTGTAGCTCTATTTCCCTGGTCAACTCTATCAGACAAATAAGATCTATCAGTCACACCTTAAGGCCAGTCCTAGAAACAGCATCCTCACATGCTGAACCATATGCATATGAACCAATGATACCTGGCTCTTTCTTTTTAATCTTCCTTTTAATATGGCTTTTCTAAGAGAAAATGGAGTGAAATGGGTTTGAAATGTTGCATTAAGAGGACAATAATGCTGGATTAAGAAACAGTGGATTTTCAGAACAGCAGGAAGCATTTGTATTAATAGCAAAAATAGAGTAAATTATACTGCATGTCAGATTTTTTCCCCACCAAGCAACCCCTATTCTCCTTAGACAGTACTCTTAAAAAAAAATTGTTTATTATTTTCTGCCCTATGTTACTATGTGTCATAAACAGTTTTAATTATGGGACTTAATTTTTAGTTTGTCCTTTAGGAAACACTATTATGGTAATACTCTTCAGTTAGATGCCAGTCAAAATAATTGTCAGTCAATTTTATTTTATATTTAAGTCTGATCACTGAAAATAAAAATGTTAATTTTGACAAATTGTATATATATGTAACTTTATGATTTTTTATAATTAACTTTATGTTTTCATACTTCAAAAAGGCCTTAATTACTTAGAAGTACAAACCTCCTTTAAAAGGCACTGGATTTGAAAATTGAAAAATAAGTAAAATAATAATAATAAAGGCCAACTTCAGGACTTCAGAGCTGTGTACATCAAAGTATGACTTTGTAATTAATTAGAGGGTACAGGAGAAAAATTCAATTCATACTGCTTGTACCAAAGTGTCCAGTCTGACTTCATCACTAGGTGTGACAAACTAAATTGCAGCAGGCCTCTGCAGGCAAATCACTGAAAGTGGGAAGGCATCTTAGAAGAGTGTCATATTTGCTGAAATGTTGAAAGCCACATGTAGCTACGTTTATTTTATTGGGTTAATCTCAGTGAATCTCATGAAATGAAATTTGTATCCTTTTAACTCAACTGTGTGCTTTGTCAAATTGAGACAAAATAGTCCTGCTATGTGCTGCTGAGGAGAGAGACCGTATCCATGAAATAAAGCTAAAAGTCATTACTATTCAGCATGCATACATATAGTGTACATAAATGTCTATATAATTAAAAGCTAGGTATCATTATGCATATAGTAATACATCTGATGGATTATGACACACAAATTCCAGAGAACATGTGCTTCATATAAGTGCTTATCTCTCTTTTCCCTATGTGCAAAACAAGGTCATTCTGCTTTTGCAGTCTGGCTGCACTAGTAAAACAATATGAATATTACTTGTAGAATCAAAGGAAATCCAAGAACTCTTCCTTTTTAATTTTAAACCAGCTTACTGAAAAAGAAGGGGAAGAATGCGCTTTAGTGGTGCACTTTGGTATTTAAGGAAATCACATTTCTGCCATAGATACCTGGGTACATTTGAAAAGGACTGAAATATCTATGCTACATATGTAAACAGATAAGATTATGCCTAGCAGGCATTTTGGGAACATCTGTCAATTTTTTTATGGAACGCACTGATTGTGGGCTATTGATTGCATTTAAACAAAGTTGTTTCAAAAAAAAAAATCAGCTAACAATTCGTGTAGAAAGGACTGATCAATATTTAAATGACTCTCTTTATTGATTTAAAATTAACTTTCAATTAAGAGATCCATAGGACTCTTAACTGCGACACTTATCCATTCAAGAGAAAATAAAGGTACATTTATCGATACACTTAAACAGCAGTGGCTGGTTTCCTATTGATTCAGTCATTTGCGCTGGGATTCGTTAGCGTCATCTGACTTTAACTCGCTTACCAGGTCCTCACAGTGTGCCATGCTGAAAGGTTCAGGAATGCACAAAACGATACAGGGGAAGCAAATGGAGTTAGATGTACGCAGAGGTAAGTCATACTTATGCTTTTTATGTCTCCTAATGAAGGAAGAGTCCATTTAAATACTGCCTAGCTTTTGGGTTTGGTCAGGCACAAATTCCTGTCAACAGACCTGATATGCACTGTTTGAGACAGGAAACATAAAGATGAATGAATTTTTTTCGTATTGATAGGTAACAGTTCTACTGGCTGGTATCAACTCTGACAACATCACCTATTTGTGTGTATTGATTAACATATAAGCCATAGGAAGGTAAGCTCATTGTTTGCAGAATGCTTTTAAGTGGCAGTATCGTGATGTCCTACATATGTTTCTCTCTCTCTCTCTCTTTCTCTCTCTATGTATGATATTTAAGACCAATATAATTTCATATTGTTATATGGAATCAGCCATCAAATGGATTTTGAAAGACTTACTGAGACATTTGAAAGTAAACATTGTGTGTATCTCTGTTTTAAAGAAAAACTCAAATATATTTGCACTAAACAAAAATATACTATAATAGCATAGCTATAACTATAAACATGTGCAAAAGCATCAGTACATTTAGGAACACAAATTAAAACCAGGACTGTAATTACATACTTCATTATTTATATGTATTCTGGGTATTTTAGTATACTATGGAAGCTGGACATGTAATCTCTATAGTTAATAATAGACGAAATTCATCCCAGGTGTAATTTCATTGAAGTCAACAGACCTGGAACTGCACCTGGAATGAATTTGGCCCAACGCTATGAATGCCTCCTGACTCTCGCCAGCCTAGATTTACATATAAGATATAACACAAAAATGAAATAAAAATAGAAGATGTCCAGGAGGCATAGCATGTTTACAAAGCAGAGTGGTAATAACCTTGCCTGATATATATGTGGCAGTGCTTTGCTTAGCCAGACAGTATCACTGGGAATGGGGGAGGGTTAGCTCTGACGGTGGCTCAGGTTTGCCTGTATCCCTTCATGTCATTGCCTATTTCTTTCTCTTTTTCTCTTTCTTTCTGTTTTTGAAGCCTCATAGCCCAGAACCGTCCAGTGAAATGAAGCAGCCCCAAACTGACTCATTTATTACCTATTCATTTGTTGTGATGAAACCTCCAGGAGCAAAAAAAATGCTGCAGTATAGTAATGTTTGAACATTTAGACCTATTCTGATCAACTGAAATTATTCCTTAAACTGAGAACCACAAACAATGTATATAAAATATAACTTGCATGTATGATCACCAGCATTCTGTTTTCAAAAATTATTTTGCTATGAAACAAGATCAAATTCTTTGAAGCGTGGGTGTGTTTTACATTATGTCAAGCTGCTGTTTCCATTATTTCTTCTTTGTCCACTAAAGGTTAACTCGTACTTACCAAAGGCTCATTTGCAGAGTTATGATATGAATCAGTGATATCTTTAGGATCATAATAAAACAGAAAACTGGTTTTGGACTTTTGCTGCTGGGTGAGAGTCAAGATCAGAAAGACCAGTGTACAAATGCAAAGCAAATACCCCTTCCTAATATTTCTAAATCACATAATGTTAGTGTAACATAATTTGGAATATATTATGATGGTTACAATTACTAAAAAGTGCATGATGCCATTATTTCCAACTGGAAATTAGATGATTATACTAATTAAGTGATAGCAGGTGGCAGAATGACTGCTACAATCTTCTCTGATGTGCAGAGAGAGATGCATGGTTCACTGTCTAAAACACTCAGGAATAGTAACAATTGGCTTAAGCAATATTCTGTCCCAAGATGCAGAATAAGAATTCACTTTGATTTAACACTTCCTTATCACATCAAAGAGGTGAAGGGACATCTTTATGGATTGGCTTAGGAAAAAAAAATGCTACCAGTTCAGCTTCCACCCTTGCATCTAACATTTCTTGGTATAACAGAATTAAAGTATGAAATGAATTCCAAGAGAATCATGTAATTCTAAAATGTCAGCAACCTTCCTTTAAATTGCAACTGGCCTAAATTCATCATTACTGCTTTTAAGTTCCTCAATTCGGAATTGCTATAGATGTGCTATTGAGTCTCGTAAGTCAAGCAAACTGGAAATGCTGTAGTAAAATGAATATTTCTCTGTCAATAAAAGCACTAAATACTTTCAAGAATATATGTGGTCATTAAATACATTTGAGTTTTAACTCAAATTTACTAAGCAGTATTTGCACATTATTTTTACTGCAGGATTTGAAAATTATTCACAATTTCACTGAGTTAGAAAAATAATCCTCCAGTCCTGTGAGTTATTTCAGAGGTTGTTTTTCTTGTCCTTTCTGCTGTGTTCAGACTGAAGTAAGGCTAAGTCATCATCCACAATTAGTTTTCCAGATAATTCATTGTTAGTTTAAAAACTATGAGATATGTTTAAGAAGCTACTCTCTTTTATTTGGACTTCCATGTGCTGCTGGACTGTGACCTCAGTTAAAGGATGGCAGGGGAGCAAATATGCTGAAGAAAAACCACGCTGTGCAAGAATGCAACCAACATATGCCTAAGAGGCAAAAGAAGTGATTCTTATAAATGATGAAAAATAAATGTTATCTAATTTCTGAAAACATCTTATCTAGTTTCATCTGTCTCTGTAGCATTCATTTTAGTTTTGTTACTGTATTTCATACTACAGATCAAAAGCATGGCTGATAAGACTTAAGTTTAGATATATTTGTAACATGCTATGATATCTTACAGCATAGCTAGTTCGTTCAAACAATTACTGCCTTTTCCCTCTACATCTTGCAAAGCCTTACCGGTGCCACAATTTCAAGAAACATTTTTGCTATCTGACTTTCCACAGGTGAACACAAGAGAAAGCTGGATCAGAGAGTAGAAGGTGAAAAACCATTGTTTTGTTTGTTATATAACATATTTGTTATGTCGAGCATTACATTGTGGTGATGTTCTCTTCTCAGTGATGACACGTGCAAATTAAGCTACCCTACTCTTCTTCTAAAACTCACATAGTTGTATGTGCTATGATAACCACAAATACTGTGCAGAATATGTCTTTAGCAAGGACAAAAAAGAAAGTTTTTCCAACTTGGAAGCCTAAACGAACCTTTTTCTTCAGAGTGAAACTTGAAAGCTTGTGAAAATCACTCACCTGCCTTTCCTAATGTTTTAATAGAACTTAATGGAAGGAAACAAAACTTCTGATTACAAAAAATGCCTTATGTCCTCCATGACTGCCAAACTGCTCAGCATTTAGAATGCTATCACACAGATGTTGTTCAGTGAATTGAAAAAAATAGTTGCATCTTTTCCAGGGAAAAAATTGAGCAAATTTCCTGCAATGAACATGAAAAATATCTCCTTCTCTGTGGCTAAAATAAAAAACTTTACTGCTGCACCCCTGGATATTCAATTACCTGTGCAAATGGGAATAATGGTAGACAGTTACTCAAAGGAAGCTACTGGAGAAATTTGAACTTGTTGTTCAACTAAAGAAAATAACACTATCATACTATAGGCATGAGGCCAGGTCTCTTACCTTCACATGTCACTGATTAGTTCAGCCTTTGCTGAACAAAAATCCTTAATCTTCTCTTTTTAATATTGAAGAGGTAAACCCTCTTTCACCTGCATGTGGAGTTTCCTTTTCATCAAAGCTCAGGAGATTCCAGCAACAAAATCAATGTATGCATGTTCGGAGCAGTTTTCAGGGTTTTGTAAGACAAATCTTTCAAATGGGAGCTAGTTTAATGCTATTGAGCTGAGTTTCGATCTGACAGAGTGAGTGAACAACACAGAAACAGTTCACTTACCACTGCTCACACTACAGGAGGTGGGAATCAGGTACAGCTTTGTACAAATACAGCTGTGCAATTTCTCAGTAAATTCTTACCCTACCTAATCCAATGTTAAATGCAACCATACAGGGTTTAAACAAACAAAGACTTAAGAAAGAAATGCAATTTATTCCTCTGCAGTAATGAGTGACAATTATGGTTTTCTCAAACAACATACAAACTAGTGAAAATTATGACTAGCTCTGCTAAATTTAATAGCTAAGCTGGTTTTATCTATACCATATATCTACTGCTAGGCTGGTTTTAACTGGAGCATTTTCAGATTCTGTGTCCTAACAGAAAGCTGTATCTGAACTATGATCTACAAATATCCTGTTCTGCATTTCCCTCTGTTTTAAAACTTCCAACAACTTGCATTCTGGATTCTTTCTGAAGAAAAAAAACATTTAAAAGAGACTCAATTTTATTGCCAGGCATTTTAGGTTAATATGAGTTGTAGCACAGCTTTGCACAGACAGATTCTTTTGTTCCTATGCTCTGATTCTTTGAATGCCAATACTTCAATAAGCTTAGAAGCAGAGACAATTCATTTCTCTTCTGAGAAAATGGTATTATAGCCACATGTCCATATCACTAGTACATCATGACAGTCTCCACGATCATACATCTGATTAGAAAAACGATCACTAGTCATTTCTCGAGCTGTTCAGTATCTGGCACAATAGAGTATATGCTTCCTCTGCACTATTTAGATTCCTTCACTTTAATAAACAAACTAATGAGTCTTTTTAAAATGCTTAAACATACAACCAGGGTGGCAAAGTGTGAACTGAAATGAATCAAACAAAAAAACCCAATATTTAAGTATGTCTGTTACTGTGGCAACATGCCCACATTGGCTTTGGACAATTCCAGGTTTATCAATGGGACAATATTCTACTAAAACAACTGAGGACTAAAAGGAATAGCGTTTGCAACCCATTTAGTTCAAATACAAAATTCCAGGCCTTCAAAAATACAAACATCAGCTTCTCCTGCCATTATTCAGTTCAAACCCATAGCTCTAAGTTAACAAGAAATGTGATTGTTGTGTTAACTCTGTGTTAGTCCTAAATGTTCCTCCTTTCATAATGTGCAGGTGAGGTAATGAAGTTCTCTTCAAAAGGGACAATTAGTACAGTTCCTTCTGATGTGCTTAAACATCTGCAGAATTTTGGTTGATGTACATAATGCACTTTTGTAATCCATACAGAAATACTAGATGGAATAACGTAGCAATGCATGTTTCACACACTGTACAATATAAGCAAGTTAGTATAAATTTTAAGAGTGAGAAAAATACAGGACCCAGGGTAGGTTCCTCATAT
Organism: Poecile atricapillus; assembly: GCF_030490865.1. Taxonomy (NCBI): domain Eukaryota; kingdom Metazoa; phylum Chordata; class Aves; order Passeriformes; family Paridae; genus Poecile; species Poecile atricapillus. Next base: position 123,670,075 of record NC_081250.1, on the reverse strand, counting down.
TAGCAAAATTCCAGCAGGCTAGCCATCTTCCTTACATAAAAAATGTCTATTATCCAGTGTAATTGAATAACTCTCTGATAATTACATCAGCATTTTAATAGTATATAAATAACCTCTCCCCTAATTACCATTTTGTTAAATTTTTCATATATTGCAGTGCTATGAAAGGAGGTTCTTGGTAAAGTACTTTACCCTTTCAACAACAATTAATAATTCAATTAACAGGTCTTTTTTTAAAAACAAAAGCTTATGGAGAAAGAGCAAGGAGGTTCACAGTTGAAAGGAGAGCTCTCTGTTATGCTATAATCATGGCTTCATGGCTGTACTAGTAGAAAATTTGTTCATGGCTTAGTTCTCTTTCTGTGCAGCCCCTCAATAGAAATGACACCTGCTTTTTGGTGCTGTGAATAAAATCCTGTGCATATGACTCAAAATACAAGTGCACCTATGTAGTTTGGAACTTAAAAATAGGCATGTCCCCATGCCAGTTTATTTTTCACATGTGAACTTGTGCATTTGTTTTTAAAAGAACCCACAGAGACAGTAACGTCATTGAAGTCTTGACATTATGAATTAGAGGGGAAATACATTGTCAAAAGCAGAAACTGAATTTTCTCCCACCAAACATTTAGACAGTCACACTTTCCTTTTCCCTAGTGTCAGGGAAGGAAAGTGAAATGCACGGCTCAGAAAAGCACTGTTGAACAGAAGATGCAGTCCTCACTCAAGCATAGCCTGAGTGAGAAGCCAAGCATCTGAAAAGCTTTGAATCACGGGTGACCCTGTAGCAAAACAAAATTGTGTTAAATGAACGGCTGACAATCACAACTGTGGTTCACATAGCAGTAATATTCAGAGGCTATAATAAGGTCTGCAACATTAATGTTTTCAGACTTTATAATCAGTGTCATATTTTGCTAATTTCCAGGCATTTTATTTACCTCATGACAGAGAATGCCCCAGTTAAACTTACATCTACTGTCAGAATTTCAAAATGTCATCTCAAGTTTTACAGAAACCTCATTCTTTTCAGAAGTAATTAGTTAAGGCATAGTTTGCATGGCAATTAAAAACCACTTACTTGCAGAAGCTTGTAAGCATTATGTAATTTTTTTTAAACTACAAGTACACATGCATATTCTTGCCTCCAGCTTAAATACAGTGAATGTTGTAGTTGGTTGCACAGGAATTGTCTCAAGAACATAAAAGCAAGCCAAACACGATTGTATTCCAACTAAAATTGCTCTCTTTATACCGTGTATTGAAACTTGATAACTGTTGGTTATAAAATTCCTTTGATTTTCTGTAGGTAATAAAATACTTTGGCAATTACTATTGACAGTTCTGGATAATCTTGAAGGCTGCCTTGCCTGAAGAAGATGAGTGTTACAAATCACTCCACTGAAAGAGGGAAGAACAGCAGCAGGCAGCAGACAGGTTTCAATTTCACAATGCTGATTATCTCATTCGTGATTCTATGCATGCCTAAATCTGAGGATCCCTCAAGCAGCTATATGGACTTCTACTTTTAAAATGCCTATTACGCTTTCATACTTTTTGCTGCTTCCTGAAGAGTGCCATTTCGCCAAGCTTAAATAGCAGAAAATTGCACTGCTTTTCCTCTGCCCATCTCCTCAATCTCTATTAACCTGCACAAGAACAAAGGAGTATGATAGTCCAGCTATAGGTTGGGAAATAGGTTTGAAGTTGTTTTTCATTTACTGGTACCTATCTTCCTGATTCATAAATGTATTTGAACAATAACATTATTTTAATCCATTATCTAATGACTGAAAGCATAGCCTTTAATTACATCTCTATTTATACTAATAAATATGCTCTGTGTTCAGAAATACATGCAGCTATTGTTTACACGGGCATCAAATGATACCGTAGTGCTGTCAGCATGTGTCAAGGCTTAAACAGAAAGAAATAAAAAAGAAAATAATGAAAAATACTGAGGGTTTTTGTTAGGGTTTTTTTTTGTGGTTTTTCTTTCTTTTTTTCTTTCCTATCTAGGCTACAAGAGAACAAACAGAAGCAGCTACAAGCAGACTGGAAAATTGTTGAAGCACCTGGTTCTAATGCTTGCAGTAGGCCTTTATTAGATGTCATAAACTGAATGATGCATTACTCTGTGGACAACTTATAGCCTGCAAATGTTGAGGTAAAATGGAGGACAAAGAATTCTTTTAAAACAAAGAGGTTAAACATTCCTTTTTAATCAAACAACACTTACTAGATGGAGGAATCATAATAGGCTCACAGAGATTGGAGACTATTTGTGTTACTTTTTAATGTATTTCTGTATCACTTTAATAAATAAAAAGTATTTTACTTTAATAATTCACATTTTATGTATGAGTGATTTACAGTCGATCCTATATTTCACCTTTATCATTAAACAAAGGAAAAGCATTTAAAAATCCTATTGTTGATATAGGTTTGGCAACCCAATCTCAAATCTAAATACTTGCATTAAAATCCATGTAGGCAGTCAACCACCAAACAACAAAAAGGTAATTTTTGTCCATCAGAAAATGTTTTAAAATAAGATCTGCTTTGCATTTAAAAAGATAAAAGAATGTTTTCTAAAATGACAATTGCTGGTTGGCCACAGATTCTGGGCTTTAATCTCATGGCCAGCTCAAATTTCCCATTATGTCTGGCGGAGGCTTAGGGGGACAGAGAGGCCGAACTGTGGCCCTTTGACAGAAGTGGAGGGGGTTTCAGCATGGAGACACACAGCTGTTGCTCACAAAATGCAAGTGTTAGAAAACCTCACTACTAGGTTGGGTTTGTTTTGGTTTTTTCCTTGCTGCTAATAAAAACTTAAAGTGTTTTCTGTGCTTTCTATAAACAGTGCACTTAAGTTTTATAATCTAGTATATCTTATTAAGCGTGAAGTCTGCTGATCCCTAAATTATTCATAACATGGTCCAGACTGATTAAGATTGGCTTGTTAAGGAGCACAAGAAGCAATTAAACTGACAAGGCAGTGCGGCCTTGATGTATACATTTATTATCACAAGAATACCCAAAGTGAATGCCCTTATTAAGCAATGAATTTCACCTCACTGGCCTTCTACCATTGCTGCCACAGGCAGAGAGAGCTAGGAACAACATGTCAAAAGCTAACTCTGAGGAAATGCCTATCTTCAAGTGAAACCGATTTTGTAATGAACCTTTCAGTTCACTCCTGAGGTAATAAATCCTGACTGGTGCATTAATTACTTGATAACATCCCATCAAAATGCAAATGCAGCACTTGACCCATAGGAATGGCTCACTAGCTGTTAACTCTTCAGGGTATACATAAATTGTCTGTTTTCTTTTATCAAACAGGGCATTTATTTCCATCTTGCTAGGGTGAATGTCACTCCTGCCACCCTCGGCCCCTCAGTGGCCTGACACCATCATTTGCAGAGGACTGTCACTATGTGCCGACATTCTAATTGTGCTACTTCTTTGCTTTGTACCTTTGAGGCAGAATTTCCAGCTCTCTCTCCCCCCCCTCTTCCTTTTCTGGAGGAATCTTGCATGTCAAGGACAAAGCTGTAATAGCGTTACAAAGAATGACCCCCACCTCTAAAGTACACTAATCTTTCTTTTCAATGGCAATACATTAAACAAGGAATTTAGTTCCTTGAAGTGATTAAATGAAAGCTGAACATATCTACGTGAACTGCTACCCAACACAGGCAAACGTGCATGCTGTTAGTGAGAATGCCACTAAAGAGATATTTACATGTTTTAAAGACATTTCCTCAATCCCTTCATCGAGTGCTCAGTTTTGACAGTCCACAAGCAAATAATATGCCAAAAAGTAAAACAAAGTGTACTTCACAACACAGATTTAGCAACAGTGAAATACGGTGCATCACACGCTTTTCACTTGCCAGGAAAATAGGCTGCTTTAATTACAAAAACTATTTCCACAATAATGTTAATGAGGAGCTGTGCTCTATATTTCCCCACTCAAAATGCTAATCTACATGAGTGGGTCTGAGTCTCCCACCTGGGTCAACCTGCTTTACAGTTTTTCTATTTGTCTTGAAGGCTTGGTGAAAATCCTTAATTCAGGTTACTAGGCAACCCTGCAGGTGAGAAAATATAATGTTTGGCCTACTCCATTTTCAAATACACACAGTGGCCTAATGCCTTCCAAATAGACTGTACAAAGCATGCACTGATAATTCCCTGCTACATTTTCTAAAGGCGAGGTCACAAGAAAATTAATTGATGCTGAAAATAATGACAGGAGGAGAAGAACCACTGAGATTTGGTGTGACTGGCATGTGATGATGTTAGCAGAAATCCCAGCATGTGACTGGACAGTGTGATGAAAAATATACTTTATGTGAAGGAAAAACAAGTTACAAAACTTAATTAGTTTTTGACACTTCTTCATAAGTTATTATCTTTTCATTTGGAACATTGCCTTGGGACATCAATACACAAGAAGAAATGAAACATTCTTACTGTAAATCTGAAGGAAAAAAAGATGACTTTCTATTGCTCTTCTCCTTTTACATGTCTTTTTGAATAAACAAAATATCCTCTGCAGCCTAAGGTGTACAAGCCCCTGAAGATGTTTCTGCTGAGAGCATAGAATAGACTTGTTCGATGTAATAATCCTGTTACAACTGATTATGCAGTTTCACTTTTAAAAATAAAGGGGAGGAGGATTGGAATTCAAAATGGTCACACACACACACACACAAAATAAAACAAAAGTATAGATGAGAAGCAGTTAAATTATAGCACCTACAGCAATAATGCTTCCTGTACAGCAAATGTATTTTTAATTTTTTCCACTAAGGCTTATACCTAGAAGTAATTCACACTGATTACTAAATAACCCTTGTGAGTTGCTTTGTCTTTTGAATTTTAAAAAATACACTTGCCGTGAGCAATGAATTTCATAAACCACCAGCTCTCATGCTTGATGAATCATTCTTATTTTATGCAGTGCTGTGTGATAGAGAACTGAGATAAAATATTCTATCCACAAGCTATTCAGTACAATTTATCATCAGCGGCTCACTAGTCCAGTGATAATACCTGGCTTGCAGATTGTAATGATCAGATTCTGTTTTTATTTCAAACAGGAGAGATCCAAATACCAGAGTTTTTAATTTACATACATTAGTGAGGTTCAAATGTGGCAATAGCTACAAGCAAATTCACTTTCAAACTGAATGCTCGCCTTGCATAAATGGGTTCCCTTTAGCTATTACTCACCAGTGAAGTACCCAGATAAAAATGAAAACAAAGAGGAAATAAAGGAAATCATGATACCAACACCATACTGTGGACTGGGATAATTACTGAACTACAGTGAAGGTCATGTTTATATCTGTTTTAGTAATGATTTCTTATATTTTCCCTTTTGTATTGAAAGCATAAATGATATGCTTTTCTTTTTTTACATTATTACAGTACTCTATTCCTTACATTTTGTAGTTTTCCAAAGTTTCAGCACACTATCAGTAAAAGTTCTTAGTGTAAATTCAAACAAATTAAATACCGAAACAAACATAAGAAACTGCAAAATATCTGTAAATTACACCAGCTTGAGCATTTAATAAAAAACAGTGGGCCTATAATAAAATACCTCTTATAGCTATATCACTTTTATTCTGACCATGGTATTGAGCTTCAATTCCCAGCAGCATCATTACTAGACATTTTCTGCCACCTTTCTAAATCTGAAAAGCTTCCTACATTTAGTGAAGATTAGGTAATGCTACAAGCAATCAATAACAGCTATCAATTCCATACCTTGTTTGGAAGAACAAGTTGATTAAAAGTAAGTAAAAAGGATGGTTGAATATGCTTTAAAACTATCTGATTCTTATAATTATACCGTCGTGACATAAAAACTATTATTCACAGGCCAAAGAAGTAGGTCTTAGCAACAGTAAAGTTATGACTCAAAGCCAGAATATTCTAAGCTTGACACTCTCTCCTTATCTTACCACAGAAGATTAAAAAAAAAAAAAAAAGAAAACCAAAAAGTCCCCCACAAATAAACAAAAAAACCCCAAAACAACAACAAAAACAAACAAGAAAAGAGAAGGGAAGGTGCATAGAAGCACAAGTGAAAAACATAAAAATACCACGTCAAACTTAACTTTGATTTCTTTGGCTTTTCTCAGATTGTGTCTAAGCTTTAATGTTCTCTAAAAGTAGTTCTTGTCTCTGATTGTTCCTCCTTTCTGCACTTTTTTCCCCCAACCTTTTTTTTTTAAAAAAACAAAACAAACAAACTGCTGCAAGTTAGAAAATGCCTATTATTTACCAGTAACATAAAAAAATATTGCAAAAGCAGCTATCGTAAGCTCAGTTAAGGCTTCACTTATTAATGACCATGTATATTCTTCTGCACGTGTACAGTCCTTACTGTGTATGCACAAGTAACAGCCTCATAAAAGCAAACATGATCTTGATTATTTAGGTCCTTTCCCCATGGTACACACCAGTGACCTTACAATCCCCTGAATCCAAATCCTAAAGACTGGTAAATCAACCAGTTTAGAAGAACTTCTAGCCTTCCTCATAAGGCACAAAAGAAAGGAAGGATCTGGTGAGAGAGAAACTCTCGTACAAATTCACCACATTTGCTATTTTCTTACTCTCAACCCACAGCCCAGGCAGTTGCATATCCCTCTGCTGGAGCAACTCATTTGCCTCACTACCAGTGGGGAGAGGCAGTGAAGTGGGCAATAATCTGAAAATGTGTTTAATCTTGATTAGACAAATGACAGAGGGGAAGATGAGATCTCCCTTTTTGCCATTCATCCATGACTGCTGAACGTAGCTGCCTGCAAGGCCCCCAGGACTGGCTCTGCGGCAGGTGGAATGGACTCCTGCACCCAGGTAGCCTTTATGCTGCACTGAGGTCCTTCTCCATCCTCCACCTGCCCCTCTTGAGAGCTTCAGTGCAATGGGAAAATGATGGCAAGCAACTCTCATTTTAATGTGGTTTTTGTAAAATATCTGTCAATCCTTAAGAAGCAGAAGTTGCTAGGCAGTGGCCCTTTAAAAGTTTAATCTAACTTATGAATAGAATCACAGACCAGATACTGTTCTTCAGCAAATGGAGGGCAAAAAGCATCAGCTAAACTGCTGAAATAGCTGGCAGTAGATGCTGTTCCCATTTCTGGAGAATAAACTTCTGTAGACATACAGATCCAGAGAAAGTCAGAAGTCCCTTCCTTCATATAGACCTATTTTGTGCTCTAACTTTCTGGTGAAATGAACATGTCTGAATCTGGAGTTATTTATGCTCAGAAAGGTAAAGTTCACCTTCCTGCTGCTAAGAGAAAAATCAATGTATGAAGGTAATCTAAAAGAGAATACGGAAATTGCAATATATGATATGTAGTCAAAGGACTACTCCGAAACACTTTATAGGCTATTATTTCAGCTCACAGACTAAATGAAAAAATGCTTGATCACACTGTCATAGACTGAAGCATCTGGCCCCAACAGTCTTATCCCATATTATAGCTCTATATAGAAACTTGTCTAGTCCCTTGCAAATTTTCCTCAGTTTGGGCCTTGTTGAAGAGTTTAAATGCACACTACTGCTCTAAATGCTGTTGGAGCACAAGAAATACTAATGCAATGTTTTGCAGCTTTGATAATACTGTAATTACCTTTGTGTGATCACTTCAGAAGAGATTTCCTTGGAGATGCAGTAACTTTATGGTATTTCTGAGACTCCAATCTGGCTCAAAGTCACCACAGTAAAAATAATCCTAACTAGAACTGAAATTACAAAGACCAAGATGCGTGGAAAAGCATATCAGAATTAGAGCCAAATTTTTCCTTTTCTTTCTTTTTGCTTTGAGGGAGGTGCAAAACAAGCAGGAAGAATTACTTCTTGTCTGAAGAAAAAGGACAAATCTCAAGCCTCAAACTAATAAACAAATTGTTTATGGTTAAATAGCTTTCAAAAATACTATGTATTCATGGTACCTATACCTTGACAAACTGATCATCAGCAGAGTCTTAGCTTGCTGCAAGTTTTAGATCATCTTGCCAACTCTCTGAAATGTACTTACAGTGAAAGCAATTTCTGCTGCAGTAGCATAAAACATGCTTCTGTGCTGCAGCATGTGACACTGGCTGATAATAAAGGAATGTGATGTGAGACCGTGCAACTTTTACAGCAATTCCAATTGCTTTGAATAATTTAAAAAAAATAAAATAAAATAAAATGAGAAAAAGAAGGAGTTCTCGATTAAGAAACGGTTGTAACTGGCATGAAGCTTTCTCTGTGGAATGTTACTAAACAAATAGGAAAATTAAGGAGATTCTGTGGAACTATGTAATGCTGACATGTGATGCAATGAGTACAATTTCTAGTGAAATAGCTCAAAAATGCTGTGCCAAAAGCACGGTAAAATGCTTCTCATGTGATAGTGAATTTCTGCTAAAAGATGGGGGATGGCATGTAGAAGGGTGAGGGAAAAGGAAGAAGGGGAGAGAAAAAGGGAGCTCATTTGACTTTAGACTCGAGTTTGTTCTTCATAAAATAAGTGAAAAATTCTACTAAAGTCAATAGCACCAGAACAGATCTTGAAAGATGAGTGATATTTTAAATAATCAGATACTTCTAGTCAGGGCAGAAACCACTCTACACTTCGTTATCACACTCTTTATTCTTCTGAATATCTGACTCCTTTGCTGCCTGTCATTTTCTCCATGACAAATCAACAGAGTGAAGGCCTGAAACAGCTCGTGCAAGACTGAAGGATAGCTAACTTCCCCGATTTTCCTACATTCAGAGGAGCAAAGAAACTGACAAATAATCCCCACTGCCATTGTGCGGCCGTTACACTGTCCTGCGAGCCTGGACAAGTTATTAGGTCAGACGCTAACTTCCTAAGTAGAAAAATGATGTGGTCGCCTTTGTCCTCTCTGCAGTAATGGCTGGAGTCAGTACTAATTAAGGCCCTGCGGCAGTGTGGTACGAGAGAGGTCAGAGACTTCTTTCTGACACCTAAACAGTGCTCAGCTCAAAGGAACTGCCCCTAATCTGAAATGATGTGATGTAGAGCTGGCCTTTCAGCTTCACTGTATATTTAAAGGAAAATGACAGTTAATGACAGGGGTGTCAAAAATGAGCAGATGGAGAGGCTAAGGAAAACATGGCTCTATGGTAAAATTTACTTACAGTTCGTCACTGTGCTTAGAATGAGAGGCTACTGCACAAATGTAGAAGGTTTGAATACCTTTCCATTATTTTTTTGAAGAAGAAAGAAGATTTGCCTTATACACATAGCTTGAAGGAAGTCTGTTGAAAAAGTAGACTTATTTTTCCATTGTTACGCAAAAATCAGTACATACAATACCCCCCACATAGCCTCTACTACCTTAATTTTTCTGTTATCAAAATAAAATATGAAAATAATAAGAAGAATTTTTAATCTCATTCAGTAGATTACTACTTTCCATTTTATCTTGTTGGGAGTAACCATTGCAGTAATTAATCTTCTAGTCATTTTCTTTCTCCCCTTCAGGCATGGAACTTGGAAAACAAAAGCAATATTCAAAACAGAAACCAAGATTTATTGTCAGTTAGTCATAATAGACACCTGCACAGATTACTAATTACAGCAAAACCATAAGGTCTACTGGCACAAATCCTTTCCCATTCTCTCTTTTTATCCACCCCTAGTGACACACCTGCAAGCCTTTAATTGATGTATTTATCTCAGGAGTCCTTGTTAGCATTGCATTATAACATCGCCATTCACGACGCTATAGTTAAGGTTTGGTCAGCATTTCCACTGTTGAGGCTTCCCTCCCTCCTTCCTTCATTTTCCTCTGTCCCCTCCAACCCCCTTCTCCCAGGCTTTTTAAGGAAATTTGCTCCAGGCTAGAAGTTGAGGAGTGAGGTCTCAGTCCAGGGTCATATGATTCTTTTAATCAAACTAGAAAGAGAATTGTTTTGGAATGTTTCAAAATTATGTTCAAAATGCAAAAACAAACAACAGTAAAAAATACACTAATTTTTTCAAGGCTCACATAGTTGAACCATATCTTTGATATATTTTAAAATAATAAAAAATTAGCAAATAATTAGCCCACCACAGAATTGTAACATCTGATATTTCCCTGGGAAGTCAAAAGGAATACGATCCATAATAACTAAAAGAGAGGTTTTAAAGCAAGCACTGTAATGGATTCCTGTAAAATATAGTAGTAAACATTCAGAATATGAACGTGAAATAATTATTATCACACAGAGCATAGATAATGTAATTTGTGTCCCCAAATGATGTATATTATTTAGTATTTTTGCTTTACAGTCATAAGCAGTTCCTCTCCATATGTTCCAGAGGATTTATTTGAATTATTTTTGTAGAACTGCTCAATATTATTACCTCTTCTAAACTAATTTGAAAAAATAATGTTTAATGATATAGTAGAGCTGCCATTACAAATATTGAAGGTGACATTTATCTATATAAATCTACCTCTATATGTATAAAGCCAGAAGGACAGTCATTTCAATCCATGGGTCTGCCTAATACAGAAGGGGCAAAAAAAAAAGAATAGGGAGAAATTAACGGAATTCAGTTTGTCTCAGTGTGTCATGTGTCATCTGACAGAGACAGTTTACAAAACAGTTTCTTCTGCATGGATTCTCCTTACACAGCCCAGACCTCAGTTCAGCAATGTATTTAAAGACTACATGACATGAAATCAGGATACTGTTTGATATTTCTTCTTGACGAGGGCCTGCCACAGCCTATTTAGGAGAAACATTTCTGTTCCCATCAGGACATTTCTCCACAAGGCCCGGTAGAATTTAACTTACTCAACAGGTTGCTGTAACAGCAACAGCAAAAAAAACTCTATCAAACATCCAGCCAACCAAAAAACCCACCCAAAACAAGTAAACTAGCTTTAATGTGACTCTTAATTTTGACTAGCCAATAGATTGCAATTAAACGATTAATTTTGACCAGTCAGTACATGACCCAGGTTTAGGGTAGTTCAGATTGGTTTTGGTTTTTATTATGTTTAGAAGATATCTATTGAAATCAAATCCTCTCTCCAGAACAATTTGTCCTACAGGAAGACTCCATAGTAAGGACATGTGGACACTTCTGTAGCATTCCACCTGCACTAGGTAGCTACAAATTGACCCTGGCCTTGATAGGGGTCATGCTGCCCATGAGCAATTATCACTCTGGTTCACTGAACTCCACTTCTACCTTCTTTTTCAAAGAGTGTAGACAATTCCCTCTTCCTAATGAGCAGGGGTAACTTGCAGAGAAGAGTTTGGCCATAAGGATGTAAGCCTTTGTATGCAAGGCATTTTTGGATCTGCCACTTGAGTTTACTGGTATTGATGTGGACTTTGGAAGAATTTCTTGGATCTCACAGCCCCCTTGTACCTCTACCTTCCCACACAGCTCCTACTCTGAGGCTGCAAGTTGTTTTGCATATTTTTTGTTTTATAAACTAGTGTTGTTCCACAGGCCTGACTCAAGTCAGGCCCTGCAGCTCTTTTTGCAATCTGAGCCTGCACATACCCTACAAACAGCTGTTCTGCTTCAAAACATACTGCTTAGAAACAAAGCATTAGATAAAATACTTTAAAACAACCAGCACCCAACACAGATCCAGAATAACCACATTTCTGCAATTTCACAATTAGCCAGACCTGTCTATTTTTCCTCTGACATCCTCATTCCCAACAGCTTTTGGAGCCCAAGTCACACTTTCCCTTTTCCTCCCTTTACCGTCCCTCCTGAGACATTCTCCATTATTAAACTCTGTAGGTATTCTTTGTTCTCCCAAGCTGCTCACAGCTTAAGCCTGGTCTGCTGAAAACTAGATGTCTGGAAAACTTGCCAGAAGCTGGGATGCTATGCCAGGGAAGCATGACTACATGCTTGACCTCTTCCTCTGTTCGTTCCCTCAGCCTCTGCTACTGGCGGCTGTCAGGTTCCTATTACAAAACCATCCAGTAGTGCCAGCACTATCCCGTAACAACAAGTATTAGCCGGTAAAGAAAAATACCAGCCCGTTTTTTAAATTTCTGCCTGTGTTTAGTCATATCTGTTGGCTGAAAGTCAACATATCCGAACATTTAATCTCATCTCAGTAACCAGATGAACACACAGTTTCCATGAATAATAATGATCTTGAGGGCACCTCAGAATCCACCGAATGGCTAAATTCAGTATTTAATTATGGAATATGAGCTGGTATCTAAATATGCATGAGCTGGAATATAAATTTGAGTTAAATAATTGTCCTATAGCAGATGCATCCATATCCTCTGAAGTAGGTCGGCCATCCCTGTACTGTGTTGTTCCATGGCTGCTGATGCAGACATGACCCAAAACAGATGGGATTCCTCACAGAGGAAGGCACTTTAAGTGTTTCACCTAAAACTGAATTTCACTTCTCTTGCAAACAAGGAAGCAAAATTTTGGGGACTGCTGGAAGTTGAGTGCTTCTAGAAGAGATACTAATTCACTTCTAGAAGTGGGAAGCATTTAGAAATGCATTATTCTCTTCCAGATTAAATTCACTACTTCACCAATTGCCACAGCAAAGCCTATGCACCAGTTAAAATCCATTTAAGATGCATTTTGAGGGCTTAAGTGAGGCTTACACGATGCCTAGGTTTTGTGCTAGTCTTCCACAGAAAGGATGAATCTTACCCTTATGTAAACTAATCAGTTTTGATGTTCTCTCTTCCATTTAAAATCTGTGAATTATTAATCTTTATGTGTACAGTAACTTCTTGAAGCATATTTTATATGCAAATTCGTATTAACATCATAGAAACATCTATAATACAGACTGAAATAAATTATGAGGTATTGTGTAAGTGATCCTAGCCATTATGACCTATCAAGTCAAAAATCAGAAATTAAAAAAAAATATATTATGCCCCTTAAACACATATTTACATAATAGACTGTAATGGCTCAGAAAAAAATCTCTTACAGCATGTAAATAATGCATGTTTTTAGATTTGTCTAAATACATATGCACATGTATTTACATATTAACATGACAGGTTGCAAAGATACTAAATTAACTGGTTTGCGTGGTCTTGTGTTCTACATGAGTGTTTTTGAACACTTAGTAGTGGAAAAATTAAAGCACAGATACATACCTTATATTCATGCAAAGAAACAATTTTATATTCTTCCTGAAAAACTTAGCATTTATGCTCAATTTCAAAACAATATTCTTAGGCTTTCCAATAATTTATTGCAGATATTTTTAATTCAAGATCTTCATAGTACCTACATGTTGACATACTACCGGCAACTCCACTAATCTACAAGAGGAGATGGTAGCATTTGCAGGTAGGAAACTCAGATTTAAACCCTGACATAAATTTTAACTGGCAATAGATTTTGTGAGTTGAGTTATAAAAGGTGGAAGATAGATGATTAAGTTGAATAGATATTCTGAAAATGTTGACCTTGCAAAAGCAGTAAGTTTGTGAGAACACATCTACTGCCTGTCACACCACTTCAACATCACTCGTGTCTCATCAAAGTTTATACTTCTAATTCAGAAACCTAGGAACACGGAAATGTACATAATGTTTAGCTGAATGAGTAGTGACATGGAAGCCATTATAAACTCTTTAGTGAGCAGAAATTATTTGCATATTAAAGCATCTGAAACCACCCACCTTTGCTTTTAGCCACTTCAACAAATATTCAGATCCCATGTCATGTAGCAGGTATCTGGATAGATCAGAGATAGGCAGAAGAACTCACTGTGACCCAATCTACAAGCCTACACAAGATTGTCTGAAAGGCACGAATTAATACTTCCAATGGACTGCATGTGTTGATGTATCACTTTAACTACAGACTGATAGGAAGTTTGTAGTACTCTGTGATGATAAAAAATCTACTCCTCATACTGTTAGTCCACTGAAAGTCTATTTGAAATGAAAATAAAAATGACAGTCAAGTATATTAATGCCCATAATCATTGTAAATTATAACTGTCAGTGGTCACAAAACTATCCCATGAAAACATAAGGTAACAATTTTGCCTTATATTACTACTCTCAGAGAAGAAGACTATTCATAGGAAACTAAAGTGCTATGGGGATTATAATGTATATTCTAAAATTAGAATGTTTTGGGATTCTCTTTTTTTTCTCCCCCCCAAATGGAATATTTCCATATAAAGCACTGTGAGCAGAATTTTTCACTCAGTTTCCGTTGTTGAAATTATACTAGTCTCAATTTAGAGTTAGTGAAGATGAGCATAGTGATTTTAGTTCTGAGTGGAAGACTGCAAGATACCAGGAAAGCAATAGTTTTAGTCTACAAATAATAGTATCTAACCACAGAGGAGAAAACGTACCCTCCCTCCTTAAATATATAGCAAAAATAATGCTGAAATTGCAGGCGGTTGCTTATCTTTATGATCTGGACAGTGTGCCTCATTTTCATTTTCTCTCACACAAAGACAGATTGAATGCATAAAGACAGTTTCTTACAGTTTGAAAAGAGGAACAAAAGGAAGCTATATTATAAATTAATATGAGAACTCAAAGATTTGTTGACTCAAGCTGCGTTAAGAAATATGTAATTTTGGACTCGCTTTTTAGGAAACTGCAATCTCATCAAAATGTCTTTTATATAAAAAGCAATATTCAGGTTTTTGGTTTTGCCAACGTGCACAAAGATGAGACATACTATGGACATTAATTTTTGCTTGCTTATCTTACATTGTGTCAACTTATATTCACAATCCCATATTTCCACAATTGTTCACAATTTGAAAAAGCAATGGAAAAAGGGAAAAGTAAAATGAATATAAAAGAGACCTTTAATTAAAGAGCTTATTTGATTATTCACTTTTTAGAAATACTTCATGACAAATTTTTCTGTATTATAAAATGTATATTTTGCCAAGAGAAGTGAATCAAAATTATGATGTCAGCACAAAGAATGTATTCAAATATGTAAAAATGTTTGTCTGTGAGCGTAAGGACTCAGAAGTCAAATTCCAAACCCTATGTGTTATGAAGCTTACTTAGGTTTAGCCATTTATTTGGGTTGGGTGGCGGGGGGAGTTGTTTGTTTTGGGTTTTGTTTTGTTTTTTGGGATTTCATTTTCTTTGGGTATGTGTTTTTTTTTCCAAATTATAAGTGATCATATAGTTCCTTGGAAAATTAAAAAAAAAAAATCAACAAAACAACTAAAATCAATGAAACAACAGGCCACAGACTTTAAGTCTGCAACTAAAACTACTGTATTGCTGTATTCCTTCTGTATGTTCTAACTGCCCTCCAAATAATTACAGAGTGGAGACTTGGCTGTCATTCATGTGTATCTATTCCATTGTGTGAAGAGAGAAAGAAAATGGTTGCCCATACATTAGCACATCACCCATGGCTAGTCCAATGACAAGATAGATTAGGATGTATATTAAATCTCACACATGACTGCCTTTCTGTATCAAGGTAAAAAATACTTGCTCTTACATACATTAGGGACTAGTGTTGGTCTGACATCTACATTAATATTGACAGCATATCAACATTTTTTACATTAACTGAGTCAATAACTAGTCTAAACCTGGTAAAATTTAGATAACAAAAATGAAGAAAATATCTAGCAAGCAGCATTAGATTCTTGTGTCTAAGAAAAGAAAATTAACCCCCAAATACTACATTGCTTTTCTGAATTATCAATCCTACAGCAATACATCAACCAATGTATACAGCTGTGACTAGGTAATCCAATCTCATTTGTCAAACAAGAATTCTAGCAGATAAGGAATGCTTCTAGGAAGAGAAAACCCTGCACAGACAATAACATAAATATTATATACATAGGAGGCTGATTATAAAAAGCTGGATTAGAATCATTGTATTACTTCACCTCCTAAACATTACTTTCACAGACGTGATGAAATTGTCAGGCAGTAATCCCACTTCCACAATAGCGGCTTGTGACAAATGCACACAAAACCTGCACAAACACGAGACTATTTTCCTATTTTGCAGGGGAGTTAAAATGTTTATTTGTATTTTCCATGTTAAAAAACATTTAAGTCAAAACCACTATGTAGGTTAGCTTAGGAAAGAGATTTCATTATTTAGCTTTGCTGTAAAATCTCCAGTAAATGAGCAGTCGCTTCTCATTCAAAGCCAATGTCTTGGTTTCATTAATAATTAAATGTTGTTTTCCAATGATATCTAGCTATTTTATGCTCTTGTCTTTGAAATATATTATCTTCCAAATGAAGCTAAAAAAATACTGGCAATGTTTATAAGATGCCATGCATTTTAAAAGCATGCATATGAATTGTGGGAGATAAAAATGTTCATTCTCCCAGCTTCACTGCACTCACAGTGAAAGGAGAGAAATGCTAGACGATCAATACTCAAAAACTTTTGTAAGCAGCAACCATTGGCCAAAAACTATGTAAATGTTTATAATTTCAATCTTATTAATTAGGTTGCTACAGATGGAAGCATCCCAGAGTATTATTACTCATCAGAAATTAAAGCAGGAGGCAAATTTTTCAGATTTTAAACTTAAAAAGGAGCAACATTTCATGTGCCATTCATCTCAGAACTCACAGAAGCATTTGTTTAACCATCTTTCTCATTAAAGGCTACCTTTCCCCTCTGTTTTAGTGTACTGTGGAAAATGATGAGGGTTAAAGTGATGTTCTTGACAATATTTACCTCCAAATGATCCCATCTTTCATTTATTCAAGTCCTTGAGAACAGGGATGAAACAGGCCATGAAAACCCTGGCCTTATGGACACGAGATCTTCCATCAGGCAATACTACAGGTAAACAATGGGCAGGAAGAAGAGGCCTCTCTCTACTGTTCTGCTAATGCTCTTCTAGACTCTTCTAGCTAAGCATATAAAAGAAAGAGATGCAGAGAAATGCCTGGAATGGAACTATCCTTCTAGTGCTTGAGATGTTGACAGCATCCAAGCTGATTAATTAGTATCCGTAAAGCCCACTGAAAAAGGTTAAAAGAACACTTTAACATGCACTGATATTATTGTGATCATTAGGATGGCATATTTCTGTCTTTGCTAATGAATCTTCTTTTATCAGCTCAATAAACTAATGTAGGAGAGCAATTTTTCAATTACATTTTCATAAACAGATGGGAAAATTTAATAAATTAATGTTTATAATAATGGTACAGTTATGAGGCGTGCACTTTTATGTATTTTGCTCTGAAGCTTTTGATACTAAATCCCAATAATGCCAATCTCCTTAGTAGAGAGTAGCTTCATGTTCCTAGGTTGATGTATAATGATCTCTGATCTTTCACTGTAAAGATATGGGTGACTGTGGGTAGTAAGTTTAATTTATTAAGTAACAGGGATATTAATCTGTTTGTCAAATTTCATAGACATTTTAACAAAAGCTTAACCTGCCTGATGATTATTCCTCTGAACTAAAACACACTGTTGCAGGGCAGAAATAATACTTAAGTGCTATTGCAGAATGCATCTTTTGTTCCTGAATTTTATTTCTAACAGGGGGCTAAATGATGCCCCATTTAAAACATTTTCACTTCGCAGAGTCCACATGTGGCCACATCCTAGGATTGCCAGACACAGTGTATGTTTCAGAAATCTA